>NC_092728.1:17651461-17770872 GCF_047496885.1 Scyliorhinus torazame
TTGTGGGTAACGATGAGGATCACTGTGCTTCGCCTCACTCTCAGACACGCTGCCCCCCCCCCCCCCCCCAACTTCTTCAAACATTCCCCCCGCCTCCTCTAACTCCCGTCGATCCATCATCAGAGAGCTTCACAAGGACAGTGCAGAGGGAGCTTTACTCTGTATCTAACCCTGTGCTGTACCTGTCCTGGGAGTGTTTGATGGGGACAGTGCAGAGGGAGCTTTACTCTGTATCTAACCTCGTGCTGTACCTGTCCTGGGCGTGTTTGATGGGGACAGTGTAGAGGGAGCTTTACTCTGTATCTAACCCCGTGCTGTACCTGTCCTGGGAGTGTTTGATGGGGACAGTGTAGAGGGAGCTTTACTCTGTATCTAACCTCGTGCTGTACCTGTCCTGGGCGTGTTTGATGGGGACAGTGTAGAGGGAGCTTCACCCTATATCTAACCCCATGCTGTACCTGTCCTGGGAGTGTTTGATGGGGACAGTGTAGAGGGAGCTTTACTCTGTATCTAACCCCGTGCTGTACCTGTCCTGGGAGTGTTTGATGGGGACAGTGTAGAGGGAGCTTTACTCTGTATCTAACCCCGTGCTGTACCTGTCCTGGGAGTGTTTGATGGGGACAGTGTAGAGGGAGCTTTACTCTGTATCTAACCTCGTGCTGTACCTGTCCTGGGAGTGTTTGATGGGGACAGTGTAGAGGGAGCTTTACTCTGTATCTAACCCCGTGCTGTACCTGTCCTGGGAGTGTTTGATGGGGACAGTCTAGAGGGAGCTTTACTCTGTATCTAACCCCGTGCTGTACCTGTCCTGGGAGTGTTTGATGGGGACAGTGTAGAGGGAGCTTTACTCTGTATCTAACCCCGTGCTGTACCTGTCCTGGGAGCGTTTGAAGGGGACAGTGTAGAGGGAGCTTTACTCTGTATCTAACCCCGTGCTGTACCTGTCCTGGGAGTGTTTGATGGGGACAGTGTAAAGGGAGCTTTACTCTGTATCTAACCCCGTGCTGTACCTGTCCTGGGAGTGTTTGATGGGGACAGTGTAGAGAGAGCTTTACTTTGTTTCTAACGCCGTGCTGTACCTGTCCTGGGAGTGTTTGATGGGGACAGTGTAGAGGGAGCTTTACTCTGTATCTAACCCCGTGCTGTACCTGTCCTGGGAGTGTTTGATGGGGACAGTGTAGAGGGAGCTTTACTCTGTATCTAACCCCGTGCTGTACCTGTCCTGGGAGTGTTTGATGGGGACAGTGTAGTGGGAGCTTTACTCTGTATCTAACCCTGTGCTGTACCTGTCCTGGGAGTGTTTCATGGGGCCAGGACAGAGGGAGCTTTACTCTGTATCTAACCCCGTGCTGTACCTGTCCTGGGAGTGTTTGATGGGGACAGTGTAGAGGGAGCTTTTCTCTGTATCTAACCCCGTGCTGTACCTGTGCTGGGAGTGTTTGATGGGGACAGTGTAGAGGGAGCTTTACTCTGTATCTAACCCAGTGCTGTACCTGTCCTGGGAGTGTTTCATGGGGCCAGGACAGAGGGAGCTTTACTCTGTATCTAACCCCGTGCTGTACCTGTCCTGGGAGTGTTTGATGGGGACAGTGGAGAGGGAGCTTTACTCTGTATCTAACCCCGTGCTGTACCTGTGCTGGGAGTGTTTGATGGGGACTGTGTAGAGGGAGCTTTACTCTGTATCTCACCCCGTGCTGTACCTGTCCTGGGAGTGTTTGATGGGGACTGTGTAGAGGGAGCTTTACTCTGTATCTAACCCCGTGCTGTACCTGTCCTGGGAGTGTTTGATGGGGACAGTGTAGAGGGAGCGGGATTTACTTTGTACTATTCGGAGTCAGCCTGGAGCCCGGCGAAGCACAATGACTCTGTTAATGATGAATATCACTTACTCGTGCTTCTGGTGAAATTGTGATGCAGCCTATGTTTCTGGGCAGTTTTTAAATTTGTTCTGCGTGTAATAAAGGTTTTGGTGTCGCGTTCTCGTCTTGTACCCCAAACAAGCTGTGGAGTGAGTGAGGACAATTGGTTCACTGCGCGCGGGTCAGTCCCATTCTCCGCCTCACCATGGCGGCCGGCCTCCATCCTGAGGATGCTCCCCCACCCAACGCCCCGGGCTGCGGCAACCAGGCCGAGAGAGGGAGCGGAGCAGCAGCGAGGCCTCCGCATTGCACTTCTCCGTGCAACCACAATGTCACCAAACACTCACGCTGAGAGCCTCGACTCAGCGTGACTGAACCTGTATCTCCAACACTGAGACACGATCCCTCTCCCTCCGTCCCTCTCCCTCCGTCCCTCTCCCTCTCTCCCTCCGTCCCTCTCCCTCTCTCCCTCCATCCCTCTCCCTCCGTCCCTCTCTCCCTCCGTCCCTCTCCCTCTCTCCCTCCCCCTCCGTCCCTCTCCCTCCGTCCCTCTCCCTCTCTCCCTCCGTCCCTCTCCCTCTCTCCCTCCGTCCCTCTCCCTCTCTCCCTCCATCCCTATCCCTCTCCCTCCATCCCTCTCCCTCCATGCGTCGCCCACCGTCCAACTCCCTCCATCCCTCTCCCTCCGTCCCACTCCATCCCTCGCCCTCCGTCCCTCTCCCTCCATCCCTCTCCCTCCGTCCCTCTCCCTCCATCCCTCCCTCCGTCCCTCTCCCTCCGTCCCTCTCCCTCCGTCCCTCTCCCTCCATTCCTCTCCCTCCGTCCCTCCCCCCCCCCCCATCCCTCTCCCTCCATCCCTCTCTGTCTCTAACTCTGTTTCTCTCCGTCTCTCTCTCCCTCTCTCTCACACTCTCTCTTTGTCTCTCTCTCTTTGTCTGTCTCTCTCTATCTGTCTCTCTCTATCTCTGTCTCTCTCGAACTCTCTCTCTGCCTCTATCTCTGACACTCACTCTGCCTCTCTCTCTCTCTCTCTCTCCGTCTCTCTGTCTCTCTCTCTTTGTGTCTCTTTCTCCCTCTTGTGTCTCTCTTTGTCTCTATCTCTGTCTCTCAGTCACTCTCTCTGTGTCTCTTTCACTCTGTCTCTCTCACGTTCGCCCTCTCTCTCTCACTCTCTGTCTCTCTCGCTCTCTCTGTCTCTCTCGCTCTCACTGTCTCGCTCTGTCTCTCTCGCTCTTTCTGTCTCTCTCACTCGCTGTCTCTCTCACTCTCTGTCTCTCTCACACTCTGTCTCTCTCTCACTCTCTGTCTCTCTATCACTCTCTGTCTCTCTCACTCTCTGTCCCTCTCACTCTCTGTCTCTCTCACTCTGTCTCTCTCACTCTGCCTGTCTCTCTCACTCTGCCTGTCTCTCTCACTCTCTGTCTCTCTCACTCTGTCTCTCTCACTCTGTCTCTCTCACTCTGTCTCTCTCACTCTGTCTCTCTCACTCTGTCTCTCTCACTCTGCCTGTCTCTCTCACTCTGCCTGTCTCTCTCACTCTGTCTGTCTCTCTCTCTCTCTGTCTCTCTCACTCTCTGTCTCTCTCACTCTCTCTGTCTCTCTCACTCTCTCTGTCTCTCTCACTCTCTCTGTCTCTCTTACTCTCTCTGTCTCTCTCACTCTCTCTGTCTCTCTCACTCTCTCTGTCTCTCTCACTCTCTCTGTCTCTCTCACTCTCTCTGTCTCTCTCACTCTCTGTCTCTCTCGCTCTCTCTGTCTCTCTTGCCCTCTGTCTCTCTTGCCCTCTGTCTTTCTCGCCCTCTGTCTTTCTCGCTCTATCGCTCTCTTGCTCTATTGCTCTCTCGCTCTTTCTGTCTCGCTCTATTGCTCTCTCGCTCTTTCTGTCTCGCTCCTTCTGTTTCTCTTGCTCTCTCTGTTTTTCTCATTCTCTATCTCTCTATTTTCGGGCATTCCCCGTGCCGATCGCAGGGTGCCGTGTCACCACCCCCCCCCCCCCCCCCCCCCCCCCCCCCCCCCCCCCGCATCGACAAGGCCGTCCGTCAAACGGTGGAGCGTAAACCTTTGTCACGGGAGGCGATTCGGCCCCTCAAATCCGTGTTGGCTCCTTGGGGACCTCGGGCAGCCTGCCCCCTGCCTGAACCCCTCGCAGAATCGCCCTCGCAACCTTAACCAATTATTTTTCACTTCTCCTGGGGCAAAGTTTAGCCGAGTCCACAGACGTGAAATAAATAATCTTTCTGATTATACATACATTATATATAGAAATATTGAGAACTCTAAGTATTGTGTTTCTGGGTATTGTGCACTGAATCTTGTCACATGGTTGTATTGAGAATATTTATTGCGTAGTTTAACAATAATGTAAACTGTGAAATCCATATTTAATTGAAATAAAACAGGAATTATATTCTGATCACTGTATCTGTGAATTGTTCCGACAACAGTTTGCATTTCTATAGCGCCTCAACCGCAGTGAAACGTCCCCAGGGAGACATCAGGGACAGGCCACAAAAAGCTCAATAAAAGAAGTTGAGGAGAGAGACGGGGTGTGGGAGAGTGACGGAGAGACAGAGAGCGAGGGACGGAGCGAGGAAACAGTCTGGGTCAGCAAGCACAGGAAGCTGAGTGATGTACAGGGGCTGGCTCAGCACCGTTAGGCAGCACGGTTAGCACAATTGCTTCACAGCTCCAGGGTCCCAGGTTCGATTCCCGGCTTGGGTCACTGTCTGTGCGGAGTCTGCACGTCCTCCCCGTGTCTGCGTGGGTTTCCTCCGGGTGCTCCGGTTTCCTCCCACAGTCCAAAGATGTGCGGGTTAGGTGGATTGGCCGTGCTAAATTGCCCTTCGTGTCCTAAATTGCCCTTAGTGTTGGGTGGGGTTACTGGGTTATGGGGATAGGGTGGAGGTGTTGACCTTGGGTAGGTGCTCTTTCCAAGAGCCGGTGCAGACTCGATGGGCCGAATGGCCGCCTTCTGCACTGTAAATTCTATGATAAACAGCTGTCTTGTAACGCAGAACAAGGTCAGCAGCATGAGTTCAATTCCCGTACCAGCCTCCCTGAACAGGCGCCGGAATGTGGCGACTAGGGGCTTTTCACAGTAACTTCATTGAAGCCGACTTGTGACAATAAGCGATTATTATTATTATTACTTACTGCTGAACTGCAAATATTGGGGAAGATAATGTCAGAAGACTTCAGGACAAGGGCAGCACGGTGGCGGTGAGGTTAGCACTGCTGCCTCACGGCGCCGAGGTCCCAGGTTCGATCCCGGCTCTGGGTCACTGTCCGTGTGGAGTTTGCACATCTTCCCCGTGTCTGCGTGGGTTTCGCCCCCACAACCCAAAGATGTGCAGGGTAGGTGGATTGGCCACGCTAAATTGCCCCTTAATTGAAAAAAATTAATTAGGGACTCTAAATTTTTTTTAAAAAGAATACTTGAGGACAAGGGGAGACTGAGGGAGCGTCGCACTGTCGGAGGGTCAGTGCTGAGGGAGCGTCGCACTGTCGGAGGGTCAGTGCTGAGGGAGCGCCGCACTGTTGGAGGGTCAGTGCTGAGGGAGCACCGCACTGTCGGAGGGTCAGTGCAGAGGGAGTGCGAACTGTTGGAGGGTCAGTGCTGAGGGAGTGCCGCACTGTCGGCGGGTCAGTGCTGAGGGAGCGCCGCACTGTCGGAGGGTCAGTGCTGAGGGAGCGCCGCACTGTCGGAGGGTCAGTGCTGAGGGAGCACCGCACTGTCGGAGGGTCAGTGCTGAGGGAGCGTCGCACTGTCGGAGGGTCAGTGCTGAGGGAGCGCCGCACTGTTGGAGGGTCAGTGCTGAGGGAGCACCGCACTGTCGGAGGGTCAGTGCAGAGGGAGTGCGAACTGTTGGAGGGTCAGTGCTGAGGGAGTGCCGCACTGTCGGCGGGTCAGTGCTGAGGGAGCGCCGCACTGTCGGAGGGTCAGTGCTGAGGGAGCGCTGCACTGTCGGAGATTCAGTGCTGAGGGAGCACCGCACTGTCGGAGGGTCAGTACTGAGGGAGTGCCGCACTGTCGGAGGGTCAGTGCTGAGGGAGCGCCGCACTGTCAGAGGGTCAGTGCTGAGGGAGCGTTGCACTGTCGGAGGGTCAGTGCTGAGGGAGCGCCGCACTGTCGGAGGGTCAGTGCTGAGGGAGCGCCGCACTGTCGGAGGGTCAGTGCTGAGGGAGCGTCGCACTGTCGGAGGGTCAGTGCTGAGGGAGCGTCGCACTGTCGGAGGGGCAGTGCTGAGGGAGCGCCGCACTGTTGGAGGGCCAGTGCTGAGGGAGCACCGCACTGTCGGAGGGTCAGTGCAGAGGGAGTGCGAACTGTTGGAGGGTCAGTGCTGAGGGAGTGCCGCACTGTCGGCGGGTCAGTGCTGAGGGAGCGCCGCACTGTCAGAGGGTCAGTGCTGAGGGAGCGTTGCACTGTCGGAGGGTCAGTGCTGAGGGAGCGCCGCACTGTCGGAGGGTCAGTGCTGAGGGAGCGCCGCACTGTCGGAGGGTCAGTGCTGAGGGAGCGCCGCACTGTCGGAGGGTCAGTGCTGGGGGAGCGCCACACTGTCGGAGGGTCAGTGCTGGGGGAGCGCCACACTGTCGGAGGGTCAGTGCTGAGGGAGCGCCACATGGTCGGAGGGTCAGTGCTGAGGGAGCGCTGCACTGTGGGAGGGTCAGTGCTGGGGGATCGACGCATTGTCGGAGGGTCAGTGCTGAGGGAGCGCCGCACTGTTGGAGCGTCAGTGCTGAGGGAGCGCCGCACTGTCGGAGGGTCAGTGCTGAGGGAGCACCGCACTGTCGGAGGGCCAGTGCTGGTGGAGCGCCGCCTTGTCGGAGGGTTCGTGCTGGGGGATCGCCGCACTGTCGGAGGGTCAGTGCTGTGGGAGCGCCGCACGGTCAGAGGGTCAGTGCTGAGGGAGCGCCGCACTGTCGGAGGGTCAATGCTGGGGGAGCGCCACACTGTAGGAGGGTCAGGGCTGAGGGAGTGCCGCACTGTCGGTGGGTCCGTGCTGAGGGATCGCCGCAATGTCGGAGGGTCAGTGCTGAGGGAGCGCCGCACTGTCGGAGGGTCAGTGCAGAGGGAGTGCCGAACTGTCGGAGGGTCAGTGCTGAGGGAGTGCCGCACTGTCGGAGGGTCAGTGCTGAGGGAGCGCTGCACTGTCAGAGGGTCAATACTGAGGGAGCGCTGCACTATCGGAGGGTCAGTGCTGAGGGAGCGCCGCACTGTAGGAGGGTCAGTGCTGAGGGAGCGCCGCACTGTCGGAGGGTCAGTGCTGAGGGAGCGCCGCACTGTAGGAGGGTCAGTGCTGAGGGAACACCGCACTGTCGGGGGGTCAGTGCTGAGGGAGCGCCACACTGGCGGAGGGTCAGTGCTAAGGGAGCGCCGCACTGTCGGAGTATCAGTGCTGAGAGAGCACCGCACTGTCGGAGGGTCAGTGCTGAGAGAGCACCGCACTGTCGGAGGGTCAGTGCTAATGGAGCACCCCACTGTCGGAGGGTCAGTACTGAGGGAGCACCGCACTGTCAGAGGGTCAGTGCTGAGGGAGCGTCGCACTGCCGGAGGGTCAGTGCTGAGGGAGCGCCGCACTGTCAGAGGGTCAGTGCTGAGGGAGTGCCGCACTGTCAGAGGGTCAGTGCTGAGGGAGCGCCGCACTGTCGGAGGGTCAGTGCTAAGGGAGTGCCGCACTGTCAGACGGTCAGTGCTGATGGAGAGCCGCACTGTCAGAGGGTCAGTGCTGAGGGAGTGCCGCACTGTAGGAGGGTCAGTGCTGAGGGAGCGCCGCACTGTCGGAGGGTCCGTGCTGGGGGATCGCCGCACTGTCGGAGGGTCAGTGCTGAGGGACTGCCGCACTGTTGGAGGGTGAGTGCTGAGGGAACACCGCGCTGTCGGAGTATCAGTGCTGAGAGAGCACCGCACTGTCGGAGGGTCTGTGCTAATGGAGCACCGCAGTCGGAGGGTCAGTGCTGAGGGAGCGCCGCACTGTCGGAGGGTCAGTGCTGAGGGCGCACCCCACTGTCGGAGGCTCAGTGCTGAGGGAGTGCCGCACTGTCGGAGGGTCAGTGCTGAGGGAGCGCCGCACTGTCGGAGGGTCAGTGCTAATGGAGCACCCCACTGTCGGAGGGTCAGTGCTGAGGGAGCACCGCACTGTCGGAGGGTCAGTGCTGAGGGACCACCGCACTGTCGGAGGGTCAGTGCTGAGGGAGCGCCGCACTGTCGGAGGGTCGTTGCTGAGGGAGCGCCGCACTGTCGGAGGGTCAGTGCTGGGGGAGCGCCACACTGTCGGAGGGTCAGTGCTGAGGAACCACCACACTGTCGGAGGGTCAGTGCTGAGGGAGCGTCGTACTGTCGGAGGGTCAGTGCTAAGGGAGTGCCGCACTGTCAGAGGGACAGTGCTGAGGGAGCGTCGCACTGTTGGAGGGTCAGTGCTGAGGGAGCGCCGCACTGTCGGAGGGTCAGTGCTGAGGGAGCGCCACACTGTCGGAGAGTCAGTGCTGGGGGAGCGCTGCACTGTCGGAGGGTCAGTGCTGAGGGAGCGCCGCACTGTCGGAGGGTCAGTACTGAGGGAGCACCGCACTGTCAGAGGGTCAGTGCTGAGGGAGCGCCGCACTGTCGGAGGGTCAGTACTGAGGGAGCACCGCACTGTCAGAGGGTCAGTGCTGAGGGAGCGCCGCACTGTCGGAGGGTCAGTGCTGAGGGAGCGCCGCACTGTCAGAGGGTCAGTGCTGAGGGAGTGCCGCACTGTCAGAGGGTCAGTGCTAAGGGAGTGCCGCACTGTCAGACGGTCAGTGCTGGGGGAGCGCCGCACTGTTGGAGGGTCAGTGCTGATGGAGAGCCGCACTGTCGGAGGGTCAGTGCTGAGGGACTGCCGCACTGTTGGAGGGTGAGTGCTGAGGGAACACCGCGCTGTCGGAGTATCAGTGCTGAGAGAGCACCGCACTGTCGGAGGGTCTGTGCTAATGGAGCACCGCAGTCGGAGGGTCAGTGCTGAGGGAGTGCCGCACGGTCGGAGAGTCAGTGCTGGGGGAGCACCGCACTGTCGGAGGGTCAGTGCTGAGGGAGCGCCGCACTGTCGGAGGGTCAGTGCTGAGGGAGCGCCGCACTGTCGGAGGGTCAGTGCTGGGGGAGCACCGCACTGTCGGAGGGTCAGTGCTGAGGGAACGCCGCACTGTGGGAGGGTCAGTGCTGAGGGAGCGCCGCACTGTCGGAGGGTCAGTGCTGAGGGAGCACCGCACTGTCAGAGGGTCAGTGCTGAGGGAGCGTCGCACTGCCGGAGGGTCAGTGCTGAGGGAGCGTCGCACTGCCGGAGGGTCAGTGCTGATGGAGAGCCGCACTGTCAGAGGGTCAGTGCTGGGGGAGCGCCGCACTGTTGGAGGGTCAGTGCTGATGGAGAGCCGCACTGTCAGAGGGTCAGTGCTGAGGGAGTGCCGCACTGTAGGAGGGTCAGTGCTGAGGGAGCGCCGCACTGTCGGAGGGTCCGTGCTGGGGGATCGCCGCACTGTCGGAGGGTCAGTGCTGAGGGACTGCCGCACTGTTGGAGGGTGAGTGCTGAGGGAACACCGCGCTGTCGGAGTATCAGTGCTGAGAGAGCACCGCACTGTCGGAGGGTCTGTGCTAATGGAGCACCGCAGTCGGAGGGTCGGTGCTGAGGGAGCGCCGCACTGTCGGAGGGTCAGTGCTGAGGGCGCACCCCACTGTCGGAGGCTCAGTGCTGAGGGAGTGCCGCACTGTCGGAGGGTCAGTGCTGAGGGAGCGCCGCACTGTCGGAGGGTCAGTGCTAATGGAGCACCCCACTGTCGGAGGGTCAGTGCTGAGGGAGCACCGCACTGTCGGAGGGTCAGTGCTGAGGGACCACCGCACTGTCGGAGGGTCAGTGCTGAGGGAGCACCGCACTGTCGGAGGGTCAGTGCTGAGGGACCACCGCACTGTCGGAGTGTCAGTGCTGGGGGAGCGCCACACTGTCGGAGGGTCAGTGCTGAGGGAGCGTCGTACTGTCGGAGGGTCAGTGCTAAGGGAGTGCCGCACTGTCAGAGGGACAGTGCTGAGGGAGCGTCGCACTGTCGGAGGGTCAGTGCTGAGGGAGCGCCGCACTGTCGGAGTGTCAGTGCTGAGGGAGTGCCGCACTGTCGGATGGTCAGTGCTGAGGGAGTGCCGCACGGTCGGAGAGTCAGTGCTGGGGGACAACCGCACTGTCGGAGGGTCAGTGCTGAGGGAGTGCCGCACTGTCAGAGGGTCAGTGCTGAGGGAGCACTGCACTGTCGGAGGTTCAGTACTGAGGGAGTGCCGCACTGTCGGAGGGTCAGTGCTGAGGGAGCGCCGCACTGTCAGAGGGTCAGTGCTGAGGGAGCGTCGTACTGTCGGAGGGTCAGTGCTAAGGGAGTGCCGCACTGTCAGTGGGACAGTGCTGAGGGAGCGTCGCAATGTCGGAGGGTCAGTGCTGAGGGAGCGCCGCAATGTCAGAGGGTCAGTGATGAGGGAGCGCTGCATTGTCGGAGGGTCAGTGCTGTGGGAGCGCCGCACTGTAGGAGGGTCAGTGCTGAGGGAGCGCCGCACTGTCGGAGGGTCAGTGCTGATGGAGCGCCGCACTGTAGGAGGGTCAGTGCTAAGGGAGTGCCGCACTGTCGGAGGGTCAGTGCTGAGGGAGCGCTGCTCTGTCGGAGTGTCAGTGCTGAGGGAGCGCCGCACTGTCGGAGGGTCAGTGCTGAGGGAGCGCCGCACTGTCGGAGGGTCAGTGCTGAGGGAGCGCCGCACTGTCGGAGTATCAGTGCTGTGAGAGCACCGCACTGTCGGAGGGTCAGTGCTAATGGAGCACCCCACTGTCGGAGGGTCAGTGCTGAGGGACCGCCGCACTGTCGGAGGGTCAGTGCTGGGGGAGCGCCACACGGTCGGAGGGTCAGTACTGAGGGAGCGCCGCACTGTCGGAGGGTCAGTGCTGAGGGAGCGCCGCACTGTCGGAGGGTCAGTGCTGAGGGAGCGCCGCAATGTCGGAGGGTCAGTGCTGAGGGAGCGCCGCACTGTGGGAGGGTCAGTGCTGGGGGATCGACGCATTGTCGGAGGGTCAGTGCTGAGGGAGCGCCGCACTGTCGGAGGGTCAGTGCTGAGGGAGCGTCGCACTCTAGGAGGGTCAGTGCTGAGGGAGCACCGCACTGTCGGAGGGCTAGTGCTGGTGGAGCGCCGCACTGTCGGAGGGTCAGTGCTAATGGTGCACCCCACTGTCGGAGGGTGAGTACTGAGGGAGCACCCCACTGTCGGAGGGTCAGTGCTGAGGGAGCACCGCACTGTCGGAGGGTCAGTGCTGAGGGACCACCGCACTGTCGGAGGGTCAGTGCTGAGGGAGCGCCGCACTGTCGGAGGGTCGGTGCTGAGGGAGCGCCACACTGTCGGAGGGTCAGTGCTGAGGGAGCGCCGCACTGTCGGAGGGTCAGTGCTGAGGGAGCACTGCACTGTCGGATGGTCAGTACTGAGGGAGCGCCGCACTGTCGGAGTGTCAGTGCTGAGGGAGCGCCACACTGTCGGAGGGTCAGTGCTGAGGGAGCGCCGCACTGTCGGAGTGTCAGTGCTGAGGGAGCGCCACACTGTCGGAGTGTCAGTGCTGAGGGAGCGCCACACTGTCGGAGTGTCAGTGCTGAGGGAGCGCCGCACTGTCGGAGTGTCAGTGCTGAGGGAGCACTGCACTGTCGGAGGGTCAGTGCTGAGGGAGCACTGCACTGTCGGATGGTCAGTACTGAGGGAGCGCCGCACTGTCGGAGTGTCAGTGCTGAGGGAGCGCCGCACTGTCGGAGGGTCAGTGCTGAGGGAGTGCCGCACGGTCGGAGAGTCAGTGCTGAGGGAGCGCCGCACTGTCGGAGGGTCAGTGCTGAGGGACAACCGCACTGTCGGAGGGTCAGTGCTGAGGGAGTGCCACACTGTCAGAGGGTCAGTGCTGAGGGAGCACTGCACTGTCGGAGGTTCAGTACTGAGGGAGTGCCGCACTGTCGGAGGGTCAGTGCTGAGGGAGCGCCGCACTGTCAGAGGGTCAGTGCTGAGGGAGCGTCGTACTGTCGGAGGGTCAGTGCTAAGGGAGTGCCGCACTGTCAGTGGGACAGTGCTGAGGGAGCGTCGCAATGTCGGAGGGTCAGTGCTGAGGGAGCGCCGCAATGTCAGAGGGTCAGTGATGAGGGAGCGCTGCATTGTCGGAGGGTCAGTGCTGTGGGAGCGCCGCACTGTAGGAGGGTCAGTGCTGAGGGAGCGCCGCACTGTCGGAGGGTCAGTGCTGATGGAGCGCCGCACTGTAGGAGGGTCAGTGCTAAGGGAGTGCCGCACTGTCGGAGGGTCAGTGCTGAGGGAGCGCTGCTCTGTCGGAGTGTCAGTGCTGAGGGAGCGCCGCACTGTCGGAGGGTCAGTGCTGAGGGAGCGCCGCACTGTCGGAGGGTCAGTGCTGAGGGAGCGCCGCACTGTCGGAGTATCAGTGCTGTGAGAGCACCGCACTGTCGGAGGGTCAGTGCTAATGGAGCACCCCACTGTCGGAGGGTCAGTGCTGGGGGAGCGCCACACTGTCGTAGGGTCAGTGCTGAGGGAGCGCCACACGGTCGGAGGGTCAGTGCTGAGGGACCACCGCACTGTCGGAGGGTCAGTGCTGAGGGAGCACCGCACTGTCGGAGGGTCAGTGCTGAGCGAGCGCCGCACTGTCGGAGGGTCAGTGCTGAGGGACCGCCGCACTGTCGGAGGGTCAGTGCTGGGGGAGCGCCACACTGTCGTAGGGTCAGTGCTGAGGGAGCGCCACACGGTCGGAGGGTCAGTGCTGAGGGACCACCGCACTGTCGGAGGGTCAGTGCTGAGGGAGCGCCACACTTGCGGAGGGTCAGTGCTGAGAGAGCACCGCACTGTCGGAGGGTCAGTGCTAATGGAGCGCCGCACTGTCGGAGGGTCGGTGCTGAGGGAGCGCCGCACTGTCGGAGGGTCAGTGCTGGGGGAGCGCCACACTGTCGGAGGGTCAGTGCTGAGGGAGCGCCGCACTGTCGGAGGGTCAGTGCTGAGGGAGCACTGCACTGTCGGATGGTCAGTACTGAGGGAGCGCCGCACTGTCGGAGTGTCAGTGCTGAGGGAGCGCCGCACTGTCGGAGGGTCAGTGCTGAGGGAGTGCCGCACGGTCGGAGAGTCAGTGCTGGGGGAGCGCCGCACTGTCGGATGGTCAGTGCTGAGGGAGCGCCGCACTGTCAGAGGGTCAGTGCTGAGGGAGCACTGCACTGTCGGATGGTCAGTGCTGAGGGAGCGCCGCACTGTCGGAGGGTCAGTGCTGAGGGAGCACTGCACTGTCGGATGGTCAGTGCTGAGGGAGCGCCGCACTGTCGGAGGGTCAGTGCTGAGGGAGCGCCGCACTGTCGGAGTGTCAGTGCTGAGGGAGCGCCGCACTGTCGGAGGGTCAGTGCTGAGGGAGCGCCGCACTGTCGGAGGGTCAGTGCTGAGGGAGCACTGCACTGTCGGATGGTCAGTACTGAGGGAGCGCCGCACTGTCGGAGTGTCAGTGCTGAGGGAGCGCCGCACTGTCGGAGGGTCAGTGCTGAGGGAGCGCCGCACTGTCGGAGGGTCAGTGCTGAGGGACAACCGCACTGTCGGAGGGTCAGTGCTGAGGGAGTGCCACACTGTCAGAGGGTCAGTGCTGAGGGAGCACTGCACTGTCGGAGGTTCAGTACTGAGGGAGTGCCGCACTGTCGGAGGGTCAGTGCTGAGGGAGCGCCGCACTGTCAGAGGGTCAGTGCTGAGGGAGCGTCGTACTGTCGGAGGGTCAGTGCTAAGGGAGTGCCGCACTGTCAGTGGGACAGTGCTGAGGGAGCGTCGCAATGTCGGAGGGTCAGTGCTGAGGGAGCGCCGCAATGTCAGAGGGTCAGTGATGAGGGAGCGCTGCATTGTCGGAGGGTCAGTGCTGTGGGAGCGCCGCACTGTAGGAGGGTCAGTGCTGAGGGAGCGCCGCACTGTCGGAGGGTCAGTGCTGATGGAGCGCCGCACTGTAGGAGGTTCAGTGCTAAGGGAGTGCCGCACTGTCGGAGGGTCAGTGCTGAGGGAGCGCTGCTCTGTCGGAGTGTCAGTGCTGAGGGAGCGCCGCACTGTCGGAGGGTCAGTGCTGAGGGAGCGCCGCACTGTCGGAGGGTCAGTGCTGAGGGAGCGCCGCACTGTCGGAGTATCAGTGCTGTGAGAGCACCGCACTGTCGGAGGGTCAGTGCTAATGGAGCACCCCACTGTCGGAGGGTCAGTGCTGAGGGACCGCCGCACTGTCGGAGGGTCAGTGCTGGGGGAGCGCCACACTGTCGTAGGGTCAGTGCTGAGGGAGCGCCACACGGTCGGAGGGTCAGTACTGAGGGAGCGCCGCACTGTCGGAGGGTCAGTGCTGAGGGAGCGCCGCACTGTCGGAGGGTCAGTGCTGAGGGAGCGCTGCACTGTGGGAGGGTCAGTGCTGGGGGATCGACGCATTATCGGAGGGTCAGTGCTGAGGGAGCGCCGCACTGTCGGAGGGTCAGTGCTGAGGGAGCGTCGCACTCTAGGAGGGTCAGTGCTGAGGGAGCACCGCACTGTCGGAGGGCTAGTGCTGGTGGAGCGCCGCATTGTCGGAGGGTTCGTGCTGGGGGATCGCCGCACTGTCGGAGGGTGAGTACTGAGGGAGCACCCCACTGTCGGAGGGTCAGTGCTGACGGAGCGCCGCATTGTCGGAGGGTTCGTGCTGTGGGAGCGCCGCACTGTCAGAGGGTCAGTGCTGAGGGACCGCCGCACTGTCAGAGGTTCAGTGCTGGGGGAGCGCCACACTGTCGTAGGGTCAGTGCTGAGGGACCACCGCACTGTCGGAGGGTCAGTGCTGGTGGAGCGCAGCATTGTCGGAGGGTTCGTGCTGTGGGAGCGCCGCACTGTCAGAGGGTCAGTGCTGAGGGAGCGCCGCACTGTCGGAGGGCCAATGCTGGGGGAGCGCCACACTGTAGGAGGGTCAGTGCTGAGGGAGCGCCGCACTGTCGGAGGGTGAGTGCTGAGGGAGCGCCGCACTGTCGGAGGGTCAGTGCTGAGGGAGCGCTGCACTGTCGGAGGGTCAGTACTGAGGGAGCGCCGCACTGTGGGAGGGTCAGTGCTGAGGGAGCGCCTCACTGTCGGAGGGTCCGTGCTGAGGGAGCGCCGCACTGTCGGAGGGTCAGTGCTGAGGGAGCGCCGCACTGTCGGAGGGTCAGTGCTGAGGGAGCGCTGCACTGTCGGAGGGTCCGTGCTGAGGGAGCGCCTCACTGTCGGAGGGTGAGTGCTGAGGGAGCGCCGCACTGTCGGAGGGTCAGTGATGAGGGAGCGCCGCACTGTAGGAGGGTCAGTGCTGAGGGAGCGCCGCACTGTCGGAGGGTCAGTGCTGATGGAGCGCCGCACTGTAGGAGGGTCAGTGCTAAGGGAGTGCCGCACTGTCGGAGGGTCAGTGCTGAGGGAGCGCTGCACTGTCGGAGTGTCAGTGCTGAGGCAGCGCCGCACTGACGGAGGGTCAGTGCTGAGGGAGCGCCACACTGTCGGAGGGTCAGTGCTAATGGAGCACCCCACTGTCGGAGGGTCAGTGCTAATGGAGCACCCCACTGTCGGAGGGTCAGTACTGAGGGAGCACCGCACTGTCAGAGGGTCAGTGCTGAGGGAGCGTCGCACTGTCGGAGGGTCAGTGCTGAGGGAGCGCCGCACTGTCAGAGGGTCAGTGCTGAGGGAGTGCCGCACTGTCAGAGGGTCAGTGCTGAGGGAGCGCCGCACTGTCGGAGGGTCAGTGCTAAGGGAGTGCCGAACTGTCAGACGGTCAGTGCTGGGGGAGCGCCGCACTGTTGGAGGGTCAGTGCTGATGGAGCGCCGCACTGTCAGAGGGTCAGTGCTGAGGGAGTGCCGCACTGTAGGAGGGTCAGTGCTGAGGGAGCGCCGCACTGTCGGAGGGTCCGTGCTGAGGGAGCGCCGCACTGTCGGAGGGTCAGTGCTGAGGGACTGCCGCACTGTTGGAGGGTGAGTGCTGAATGAGCACCGCGCTGTCGGAGTATCAGTGCTGAGAGAGCACCGCACTGTCGGAGGGTCAGTGCTAATGGAGCACCGCAGTCGGAGGGTCAGTGCTGAGGGAGCGCCGCACTGTCGGAGGGTCAGTGCTGAGGGAGCACCCCACTGTCGGAGGCTCAGTGCTGAGGGAGTGCCGCACTGTCGGAGGGTCAGTGCTGAGGGAGCGCCGCACTGTCGGAGGGTCAGTGCTAATGGAGCACCCCACTGTCGGAGGGTCAGTACTGAGGGAGCACCCCACTGTCGGAGGGTCAGTGCTGAGGGAGCACCGCACTGTCGGAGGGTCAGTGCTGAGGGACCACCGCACTGTCGGAGGGTCAGTGCTGAGGGAGCGCCGCACTGTCGGAGGGTCGGTGCTGAGGGAGCGCCGCACTGTCGGAGGGTCAGTGCTGGGGGAGCGCCGCACTGTCGGAGGGTCAGTGCTGAGGAACCACCACACTGTCGGAGGGTCAGTGCTGAGGGAGCGTCGTACTGTCGGAGGGTCAGTGCTAAGGGAGTGCCGCACTGTCAGAGGGACAGTGCTGAGGGAGCGTCGCACTGTTGGAGGGTCAGTGCTGAGGGAGCGCCGCACTGTCGGAGGGTCAGTGCTGAGGGAGCGCCGCACTGTCGGAGGGTCAGTGCTGAGGGAGCACTGCACTGTCGGATGGTCAGTACTGAGGGAGCGCCGCACTGTCGGAGTGTCAGTGCTGAGGGAGCACTGCACTGTCGGATGGTCAGTGCTGAGGGAGCGCCGCACTGTCGGTGGGTCAGTGCTGAGGGAGCGCCGCACTGTCGGAGGGTCAGTGCTGAGGGAGCGCCGCACTGTCGGTGGGTCAGTGCTGAGGGCGTGCCTCACTGTCGGAGAGTCAGTGCTGAGGGAGCGCCGCACTGTCGGAGGGACAGTGCTGAGGGAGCGCCGCACGGTCGGAGAGTCAGTGCTGAGGGAGCGCTGCACTGTCGGAGGGTCAGTGCTGAGGGACCACCGCACTGTCGGAGGTTCAGTACTGAGGGAGTGCCGCACTGTCGGAGGGTCAGTGCTGAGGGAGCGCCGCACTGTCAGAGGGTCAGTGCTGAGGGAGCACTGCACTGTCGGAGGTTCAGTACTGAGGGAGTGCCGCACTGTCGGAGGGTCAGTGCTGAGGGAGCGCCGCACTGTCAGTGGGACAGTGCTGAGGGAGCGCTGCACTGTCAGTGGGACAGTGCTGAGGGAGCGTCGCACTGTCGGAGGGTCAGTGCTGAGGGAGCGCCGCAATGTCAGAGGGTCAGTGATGAGGGAGCGCTGCATTGTCGGAGGGTCAGTGCTGAGGAAGCGCCGCACTGTAGGAGGGTCAGTGCTGAGGGAGCGCCGCACTGTCGGAGGGTCAGTGCTGATGGAGCGCCGCACTGTAGGAGGGTCAGTGCTAAGGGAGTGCCGCACTGTCGGAGGGTCAGTGCGGAGGGAGCGCTGCTCTGTCGGAGTGTCAGTGCTGAGGGAGCGCCGCACTGTCGGAGGGTCAGTGCTGAGGGAGCGCCGCACTGTCGGAGTATCAGTGCTGTGAGAGCACCGCACAGTCGGAGGGTCAGTGCTAATGGAGCACCCCACTGTCGGAGGGTCAGTGCTGGGGGAGCGCCACACTGTCGTAGGGTCAGTGCTGAGGGAGCGCCACACGGTCGGAGGGTCAGTACTGAGGGAGCGCCGCACTGTCGGAGGGTCAGTGCTGAGGGAGCGCCGCACTGTCGGAGGGTCAGTGCTGAGGGAGCGCTGCACTGTGGGAGGGTCAGTGCTGGGGGATCGACGCATTGTCGGAGGGTCAGTGCTGAGGGAGCGCCGCACTGTCGGAGGGTCAGTGCTGAGGGAGCGTCGCACTCTAGGAGGGTCAGTGCTGAGGGAGCACCGCACTGTCGGAGGGCTAGTGCTGGTGGAGCGCCGCATTGTCGGAGGGTTCGTGCTGGGGGATCGCCGCACTGTCGGAGGGTGAGTACTGAGGGAGCACCCCACTGTCGGAGGGTCAGTGCTGAGGGAGCGCCACACTTGCGGAAGGTCAGTGCTGAGGGAGCGCCGCACTGTCTGAGTATCAGTGCTGAGAGAGCACTGCACTGTCGGAGGGTCAGTGCTGAGGGACCGCCGCACTGTCAGAGGTTCAGTGCTGGGGGAGCGCCACACTGTCGTAGGGTCAGTGCTGAGGGACCACCGCACTGTCGGAGGGTCAGTGCTGAGGGAGCGCTGCATTGTCGGAGGGTTCGTGCTGTGGGAGCGCCGCACTGTCAGAGGGTCAGTGCTGAGGGAGCGCCGCACTGTCGGAGGGCCAATGCTGGGGGAGCGCCACACTGTAGGAGGGTCAGTGCTGAGGGAGCGCCGCACTGTCGGAGGGTCCGTGCTGATGGAGCGCCTCACTGTCGGAGGGTGAGTGCTGAGGGAGCGCCGCACTGTCGGAGGGTCAGTGCTGAGGGAGCGCCGCACTGTCGGAGGGTCAGTGATGAGGGAGCGCCGCACTGTAGGAGGGTCAGTGCTGAGGGAGCGCCGCACTGTCGGAGGGTCAGTGCTGATGGAGCGCCGCACTGTCGGAGGGTCAGTGCTGAGGGAGCGCTGCACTGTCGGAGTGTCAGTGCTGAGGGAGCGCCGCACTGACGGAGGGTCAGTGCTGAGGGAGCGCCGCACTGACGGAGGGTCAGTGCTAATGGAGCACCCCACTGTCGGAGGGTCAGTACTGAGGGAGCACCCCACTGTCGGAGGGTCAGTGCTGAGGGACCGCCGCACTGTCGGAGGGTCAGTGCTGGGGGAGCGCCACACTGTCGTAGGGTCAGTGCTGAGGGAGCGCCACACGGTCGGAGGGTCAGTACTGAGGGAGCGCCGCACTGTCGGAGGGTCAGTACTGAGGGAGCGCCGCACTGTCGGAGGGTCAGTGCTGAGGGAGCGCCGCACTGTCGGAGGGTCAGTGCTGAGGGAGCGCTGCACTGTGGGAGGGTCAGTGCTGGGGGATCGACGCATTGTCGGAGGGTCAGTGCTGAGGGAGCGTCGCACTCTAGGAGGGTCAGTGCTGAGGGAGCACCGCACTGTCGGAGGGCTAGTGCTGGTGGAGCGCCGCATTGTCGGAGGGTTCGTGCTGGGGGATCGCCGCACTGTCGGAGGGTCAGTGCTGTGGGAGCGCCGCACTGTCAGAGGGTCAGTGCTGAGGGAGCGCCGCACTGTCGGAGGGTCAGTGCTGGGGGAGCGCCACACTGTAGGAGGGTCAGGGCTGAGGGAGTTCCGCACTGTCGTAGGGTCCGTTCTGAGGGATCGCCGCAATGTCGGAGGGTCAGTGCTGAGGGAGCGCCGCACTGTCGGAGGGTGAGTGCTGAGGGAGCGCCGCACTGTCGGAGGGTCAGTGCTGAGGGAGCGCCGCACTGTCGGAGGGTCAGTGCTGAGGGAGCGCCACACGGTCGGAGGGTCAGTGCTGAGGGAGCGCTGCACTGTGGGAGGGTCAGTGCTGGGGGATCGACGCATTGTCGGAGGGTCAGTGCTGAGGGAGCGCCGCACTGTCGGAGCGTCAGTGCTGAGCGAGCGCCGCACTGTCGGAGGGTCAGTGCTGAGGGAGCACCGCACTGTCGGAGGGCCAGTGCTGGTGGAGCGCCGCCTTGTCGGAGGGTTCGTGCTGGGGGATCGCCGCACTGTCGGAGGGTCAGTGCTGTGGGAGCGCCGCACGGTCAGAGGTTCAGTGCTGAGGGAGCGCCGCACTGTCGGAGGGTCAATGCTGGGGGAGCGCCACACTGTAGGAGGGTCAGGGCTGAGGGAGTGCCGCACTGTCGGTGGGTCCGTGCTGAGGGATCGCCGCAATGTCGGAGGGTCAGTGCTGAGGGAGCGCCGCACTGTCGGAGGGTCAGTGCAGAGGTAGTGCCGAACTGTCGGAGGGTCAGTGCTGAGGGAGTGCCGCACTGTCGGAGGGTCAGTGCTGAGGGAGCGCTGCACTGTCAGAGGGTCAATACTGA
Source organism: Scyliorhinus torazame (assembly GCF_047496885.1). Lineage (NCBI taxonomy): Eukaryota > Metazoa > Chordata > Chondrichthyes > Carcharhiniformes > Scyliorhinidae > Scyliorhinus > Scyliorhinus torazame. The sequence continues at coordinate 17,671,253 of NC_092728.1, forward strand.
GGGAGCGCTGCACTATCGGAGGGTCAGTGCTGAGGGAGCGCCGCACTGTAGGAGGGTCAGTGCTGAGGGAGCGCCGCACTGTCGGAGGGTCAGTGCTGAGGGAGCGCCGCACTGTAGGAGGGTCAGTGCTGAGTGAGTGCCGCACAGTCGGAGGGTCAGTGCTGAGGGAGCGCCGCACTGTCGGAGCGTCAGTACTGAGGGAGCGCCGCTCTGTCGGACGGTCAGTGCTGAGGGAGCACCGCACTGTCGGGGGGTCAGTGCTGAGGGAGCGCCACACTGGCGGAGGGTCAGTGCTAAGGGAGCGCCGCACGGTCGGAGGGTCAGTGCTGAGAGAGCACCGCACTGTCGGAGGGTCAGTGCTAATGGAGCACCCCACTGTCGGAGGGTCAGTACTGAGGGAGCACCGCACTGTCAGAGGGTCAGTGCTGAGGGAGCGTCGCACTGTCGGAGGGTCAGTGCTGAGGGAGCGCCGCACTGTCAGAGGGTCAGTGCTGAGGGAGTGCCGCACTGTCAGGGTGTCAGTGCTGAAGGAGCGCCGCACTGTCGGAGGGTCAGTGCTAAGGGAGTGCCGCACTGTCAGACGGTCAGTGCTGGGGGAGCGCCGCACTGTTGGAGGGTCAGTGCTGATGGAGCGCCGCACTGTCAGAGGGTCAGTGCTGAGGGAGTGCCGCACTGTAGGAGGGTCAGTGCTGAGGGAGCGCCGCACTGTCGGAGGGTCAGTGCTGAGGGAGTGCCGCACTGTCGGAGCGTCCGTGCTGGGGGATCGCCGCACTGTCGGAGGGTCAGTGCTGAGGGACTGCCGCACTGTTGGAGGGTCAGTGCTGAGGGAGCGCCGCATTGTGGGAGGGTCAGTGCTGAGGGAGCGCCGCATTGTCGGAGGTTCAGTGCTGAAGGAGCACCGCGCTGTCGGAGTATCAGTGCTGAGAGAGCACCGCACTGTCGGAGGGTCAGTGCTAATGGAGCACCGCAGTCGGAGGGTCAGTGCTGAGGGAGCGCCGCACTGTCGGAGGGTCAGTGCTGAGGGAGCACCCCACTGTCGGAGGCTCAGTGCTGAGCGAGTGCCGCACTGTCGGAGGGTCAGTGCTGAGGGAGCGCCGCACTGTCGGAGGGTCAGTGCTAATGGAGCACCCCACTGTCGGAGGGTCAGTACTGAGGGAGCACCCCACTGTCGGAGGGTCAGTGCTGAGGGAGCACCGCACTGTCGGAGGGTCAGTACTGAGGGACCGCCGCACTGTCGGAGGGTCAGTGCTGAGGGAGCGCCGCACTGTCGGAGGGTCGGTGCTGAGGGAGCGCCGCACTGTAGGAGGGTCAGTGCTGGGGGAGCGCCACACTGTCGGAGGGTCAGTGCTGAGGAACCACCGCACTGTCGGAGGGTCAGTGCTGAGGGAGCGTCGTACTGTCGGAGGGTCAGTGCTAAGGGAGTGCCGCACTGTCAGAGGGACAGTGCTGAGGGAAGCGTCGCACTGTTGGAGGGTCAGTGCTGAGGGAGCGCCGCACTGTCGGAGGGTCAGTGCTGAGGGAGCGCCGCACTGTCGGAGGGTCAGTGCTGAGGGAGCGCCGCACTGTCGGAGGGTCAGTGCTGAGGGAGCACTGCACTGTCGGATGGTCAGTACTGAGGGAGCGCCGCACTGTCGGAGTGTCAGTGCTGAGGGAGTGCCGCACTGTCAGAGGGTCAGTGCTGAGGGAGCACTGCACTGTCGGATGGTCAGTACTGAGGGAGAGCCGCACTGTCGGAGTGTCAGTGCTGAGGGAGTGCCGCACTGTCAGAGGGTCAGTGCTGAGGGAGCACTGCACTGTCGGATGGTCAGTACTGAGGGAGCGCCGCACTATCGGAGGGTCAGTGCTGAGGGAGCGCCGCACGGTCGGAGGGTCAGTGCTGTGGGAGCGCCACACTGTCGGAGGGTCAGTGCTGAGGGAGCGCCGCACTGTCGGAGGGTCAGTGCTGAGGGACCACCGCACTGTCGGAGGGTCAGTGCTGAGGGAGTGCCGCACTGTCAGAGGGTCAGTGCTGAGGGAGCACTGCACTGTCGGAGGTTCAGTACTGAGGGAGTGCCGCACTGTCGGAGGGTCAGTGCTGAGGGAGCGCCGCACTGTCAGAGGGTCAGTGCTAAGGGAGTGCCGCACTGTCAGTGGGACAGTGCTGAGGGAGCGTCGCACTGTCGGAGGGTCAGTGCTGAGGGAGCGCCGCAATGTCAGAGGGTCAGTGATGAGGGAGCGCTGCATTGTCGGAGGGTCAGTGCTGAGGGAGCGCCGCACTGTAGGAGGGACAGTGCTGAGGGAGCGCCGCACTGTCGGAGGGTCAGTGCTGATGGAGCGCCGCACTGTAGGAGGGTCAGTACTGAGGGAGCACCCCACTGTCGGAGGGTCAGTGCTGAGGGACCGCCGCACTGTCGGAGGGTCAGTGCTGGGGGAGCGCCACACTGTCGTAGGGTCAGTGCTGAGGGAGCGCCGCACTGTCGGGGGGTCAGTGCTGAGGGAGCGCCGCACTGTCGGGGGGTCAGTGCTGAGGGAGCGCTGCTCTGTCGGAGTGTCAGTGCTGAGGGAGCGCCGCACTGTCGGAGGGTCAGTGCTCAGGGAGCGCCGCACTGTCGGAGGGTCAGTGCTGAGGGAGCGCCGCACTGTCGGAGTATCAGTGCTGTGAGAGCACCGCACTGTCGGAGGGTCAGTGCTAATGGAGCACCCCACTGTCGGAGGGTCAGTACTGAGGGAGCACCCCACTGTCGGAGGGTCAGTGCTGAGGGACCGCCGCACTGTCGGAGGGTCAGTGCTGGGGGAGCGCCACACTGTCGTAGGGTCAGTGCTGAGGGAGCGCCACACGGTCGGAGGGTCAGTACTGAGGGAGCGCCGCACTGTCGGAGGGTCAGTGCTGAGGGAGCGCCGCACTGTCGGAGGGTCAGTGCTGAGGGAGCGCCGCACTGTCGGAGAGTCAGTGCTGAAGGAGCGCCGCACTGTCGGAGGGTCAGTACTGAGGGAGCGCCACACTGTCGGAGGGTCAGTGCTGAGGGAGCGCCGCACTGTCGGAGGGTCAATGCTGAGGGAGCGTCGCACTCTAGGAGGGTCAGTGCTGAGGGAGCACCGCACTGTCGGAGGGTCAGTGCTGAGGGAGCGCCGCACTGTCGGAGTATCAGTGCTGAGAGAGCGCCGCATTGTCGGAGGGTTCGTGCTGGGGGATCGCCGCACTGTCGGAGGGTCAGTGCTGAGGGAGCGCCGCACTGTCGGAGGGTCAGTGCTGAGGGAGCGCCACACTTGCGGAGGGTCAGTGCTGAGGGAGCGCCGCACTGTCGGAGTATCAGTGCTGAGAGAGCACCGCACTGTCAGAGGGTCAGTGCTAATGGGGCACCCCACTGTCGGAGGGTGAGTACTGAGGGAGCACCCCACTGTCGGAGGGTCAGTGCTGAGGGAGCGCCACACTTGCGGAGGGTCAGTGCTGAGGGAGCGCCGCACTGTCTGAGTATCAGTGCTGAGAGAGCACCGCACTGTCGGAGGGTCAGTGCTGAGGGACCGCCGCACTGTCAGAGGTTCAGTGCTGGGGGAGCGCCACACTGTCGTAGGGTCAGTGCTGAGGGACCACCGCACTGTCGGAGGGTCAGTGCTGAGGGAGCGCCGCACTGTCGGAGGGTCAGTGCTGAGGCAGCGCCGCACTGTTGGAGGGTCAGTGCTGGTGGAGCGCCGCATTGTCGGAGGGTCAGTGCTGAGGGAGCGCCGCACTGTCGGAGGGCCAATGCTGGGGGAGCGCCACACTGTAGGAGGGTCAGTGCTGAGGGAGCGCCGCACTGTCGGAGGGTCCGTGCTGAGGGAGCGCCACACTGTCGGAGGGTGAGTGCTGAGGGAGCGCCGCACTGTCGGAGGGTCAGTGCTGAGGGAGCGCCGCACTGTCGGAGGGTCAGTGATGAGGGAGCGCCGCACTGTAGGAGGGTCAGTGCTGAGGGAGCGCCGCACTGTCGGAGGGTCAGTGCTGATGGAGCGCCGCACTGTAGGAGGGTCAGTGCCAAGGGAGTGCCGCTCTGTCGGAGGGTCAGTGCTGAGGGAGCGCTGCACTGTCGGAGTGTCAGTGCTGAGGGAGCGCCGCACTGACGGAGGGTCAGTGCTGAGGGAGCGCCGCACTGTCGGAGGGTCATTGCTAATGGAGCACCCCACTGTCGGAGGGTCAGTACTGAGGGAGCACCCCACTGTCGGAGGGTCAGTGCTGAGGGACCGCCGCACTGTCGGTGGGTCAGTGCTGGGGGAGCGCCACACTGTCGTAGGGTCAGTGCTGAGGGAGCGCCACACGGTCGGAGGGTCAGTACTGAGGGAGCGCCGCACTGTCGGAGGGTCAGTACTGAGGGAGCGCCGCACTGTCGTAGGGTCAGTGCTGAGGGAGCGCCGCACTGTCGGAGGGTCAGTGCTGAGGGAGCGCTGCACTGTGGGAGGGTCAGTGCTGGGGGATCGACGCATTGTCGGAGGGTCAGTGCTGAGGGAGCGCCGCACTGTCGGAGGGTCAGTGCTGAGGGAGCACCGCACTGTCGGAGGGCTAGTGCTGGTGGAGCGCCGCATTGTCGGAGGGTTCGTGCTGGGGGATCGCCGCACTGTCGGAGGGTCAGTGCTGTGGGAGCGCCGCACTGTCAGAGGGTCAGTGCTGAGGGAGCGCCGCACTGTCGGAGGGTCAGTGCTGGGGGAGCGCCACACTGTAGGAGGGTCAGGGCTGAGGGAGTGCCGCACTGTCGTAGGGTCCGTTCTGAGCGATCGCCGCAATGTCGGAGGGTCAGTGCTGAGGGAGCGCCGCACTGTCGGAGGGTGAGTGCTGAGGGAGCGCCGCACTGTCGGAGGGTCAGTGCTGAGGGAGCGCCGCACTGTCGGAGGGTCAGTGCTGAGGGAGCACCGCACTGTCGGAGGGTCAGTGCAGAGGGAGTGCCGAACTGTCGGAGGGTCAGTGCTGAGGGAGTGCCGCACTCTCGGAGGGTCAGTGCTGAGGGAGCGCTGCACTGTCGGAGGATCAGTGCTGAGGGAGTGCCGCACTGTCAGAGGGTCAATACTGAGGGAGCGCTGCACTATCGGAGGGTCAGAGCTGAGGGAGCGCCGCACTGTAGGAGGGTCAGTGCTGAGGGAGCGCCGCACTGTCGGAGGGTCAGTGCTGAGGGAGTGCCGCACTGTCAGAGGGTCAGTGCAGAGTGAGCGCCGCACTGTCGGAGGGTCAGTGCTGAGGGAGCACCGCACTGTAGGAGGGTCAGTGCTGAGCGAGTGCCGCACAGTCGGAGGGTCAGTGCTGAGGGAGCGCCGCACTGTCGGAGGGTCAGTGCTGAGGGAGCACCGCACTGTCGGAGGGCCTGTGCTGGTGGAGCGCCGCATTGTCGGAGGGTTCGTGCTGGGGGATCGATGCACTGTCGGAGGGTCAGTGCTGTGGGAGCGCCGCACTGTCAGAGGGTCAGTGCTGAGGGAGCGCCGCACTGTCGGAGGGTCAGTGCTGGGGGAGCGCCACACTGTAGGAGGGTCAGAACTGAGGGAGCGCCGCACTGTCGTAGGGTCCGTGCTGAGGGATCGCCGCAATGTCGGAGGGTCAGTGCTGAGGGAGCGCCGCACTGTCGGAGGGTCAGTGCTGAGGGAGCGCCACACTTGCGGAGGGTCAGTGCTGAGGGAGCGCCGCACTGTCGGAGTATCAGTGCTGAGAGAGCACCGCACTGTCAGAGGGTCAGTGCTAATGGGGCACCCCACTGTCGGAGGGTGAGTACTGAGGGAGCACCCCACTGTCGGAGGGTCAGTGCTGAGGGAGCGCCACACTTGCGGAGGGTCAGTGCTGAGGGAGCGCCGCACTGTCTGAGTATCAGTGCTGAGAGAGCACCGCACTGTCGGAGGGTCAGTGCTGAGGGACCGCCGCACTGTCAGAGGTTCAGTGCTGGGGGAGCGCCACACTGTCGTAGGGTCAGTGCTGAGGGACCACCGCACTGTCGGAGGGTCAGTGCTGAGGGAGCGCCGCACTGTCGGAGGGTCAGTGCTGAGGCAGCGCCGCACTGTTGGAGGGTCAGTGCTGGTGGAGCGCCGCATTGTCGGAGGGTTCGTGCTGTGGGAGCGCCGCACTGTCAGAGGGTCAGTGCTGAGGGAGCGCCGCACTGTCGGAGGGCCAATGCTGGGGGAGCGCCACACTGTAGGAGGGTCAGTGCTGAGGGAGCGCCGCACTGTCGGAGGGTCCGTGCTGAGGGAGCGCCACACTGTCGGAGGGTGAGTGCTGAGGGAGCGCCACACTGTCGGAGGGTCAGTGCTGAGGGAGCGCCGCACTGTCGGAGGGTCAGTGATGAGGGAGCGCCGCACTGTAGGAGGGTCAGTGCTGAGGGAGCGCCGCACTGTCGGAGGGTCAGTGCTGATGGAGCGCCGCACTGTAGGAGGGTCAGTGCCAAGGGAGTGCCGCTCTGTCGGAGGGTCAGTGCTGAGGGAGCGCTGCACTGTCGGAGTGTCAGTGCTGAGGGAGCGCCGCACTGTCGGAGGGTCAGTGCTCAGGGAGCGCCGCACTGTCGGAGGGTCAGTGCTGAGGGAGCGCCGCACGGTCGGAGTATCAGTGCTGTGAGAGCACCGCACTGTCGGAGGGTCAGTGCTAATGGAGCACCCCACTGTCGGAGGGTCAGTATTGAGGGAGCACCCCACTGTCGGAGGGTCAGTGCTGAGGGACCGCCGCACTGTCGGAGGGTCAGTGCTGGGGGAGCGCCACACTGTCGTAGGGTCAGTGCTGAGGGAGCGCCACACGGTCGGAGGGTCAGTACTGAGGGAGCGCCGCACTGTCGGAGGGTCAGTGCTGAGGGAGCGCCGCACTGTCGGAGGGTCAGTGCTGAGGGAGCGCCGCACTGTCGGAGAGTCAGTGCTGAAGGAGCGCCGCACTGTCGGAGGGTCAGTACTGAGGGAGCGCCACACTGTCGGAGGGTCAGTGCTGAGGGAGCGCCGCACTGTCGGAGGGTCAATGCTGAGGGAGCGTCGCACTCTAGGAGGGTCAGTGCTGAGGGAGCACCGCACTGTCGGAGGGTCAGTGCTGAGGGAGCGCCGCACTGTCGGAGTATCAGTGCTGAGAGAGCGCCGCATTGTCGGAGGGTTCGTGCTGGGGGATCGCCGCACTGTCGGAGGGTGAGTACTGAGGGAGCACCCCACTGTCGGAGGGTCAGTGCTGAGGGAGCGCCACACTTGCGGAGGGTCAGTGCTGAGGGAGCGCCGCACTGTCTGAGTATCAGTGCTGAGAGAGCACCGCACTGTCGGAGGGTCAGTGCTGAGGGACCGCCGCACTGTCAGAGGTTCAGTGCTGGGGGAGCGCCACACTGTCGTAGGGTCAGTGCTGAGGGACCACCGCACTGTCGGAGGGTCAGTGCTGAGGGAGCGCCGCACTGTCGGAGGGTCAGTGCTGAGGCAGCGCCGCACTGTTGGAGGGTCAGTGCTGGTGGAGCGCCGCATTGTCGGAGGGTTCGTGCTGTGGGAGCGCCGCACTGTCAGAGGGTCAGTGCTGAGGGAGCGCCGCACTGTCGGAGGGCCAATGCTGGGGGAGCGCCACACTGTAGGAGGGTCAGTGCTGAGGGAGCGCCGCACTGTCGGAGGGTCCGTGCTGAGGGAGCGCCACACTGTCGGAGGGTGAGTGCTGAGGGAGCGCCGCACTGTCGGAGGGTCAGTGCTGAGGGAGCGCCGCACTGTTGGAGGGTCAGTGATGAGGGAGCGCCGCACTGTAGGAGGGTCAGTGCTGAGGGAGCGCCGCACTGTCGGAGGGTCAGTGCTGATGGAGCGCCGCACTGTAGGAGGGTCAGTGCCAAGGGAGTGCCGCTCTGTCGGAGGGTCAGTGCTGAGGGAGCGCTGCACTGTCGGAGTGTCAGTGCTGAGGGAGCGCCGCACTGACGGAGGGTCAGTGCTGAGGGAGCGCCGCACTGTCGGAGGGTCATTGCTAATGGAGCACCCCACTGTCGGAGGGTCAGTACTGAGGGAGCACCCCACTGTCGGAGGGTCAGTGCTGAGGGACCGCCGCACTGTCGGTGGGTCAGTGCTGGGGGAGCGCCACACTGTCGTAGGGTCAGTGCTGAGGGAGCGCCACACGGTCGGAGGGTCAGTACTGAGGGAGCGCCGCACTGTCGGAGGGTCAGTACTGAGGGAGCGCCGCACTGTCGGAGGGTCAGTGCTGAGGGAGCGCCGCACTGTCGGAGGGTCAGTGCTGAGGGAGCGCTGCACTGTGGGAGGGTCAGTGCTGGGGGATCGACGCATTGTCGGAGGGTCAGTGCTGAGGGAGCGCCGCACTGTCGGAGGGTCAGTGCTGAGGGAGCACCGCACTGTCGGAGGGCTAGTGCTGGTGGAGCGCCGCATTGTCGGAGGGTTCGTGCTGGGGGATCGCCGCACTGTCGGAGGGTCAGTGCTGTGGGAGCGCCGCACTGTCAGAGGGTCAGTGCTGAGGGAGCGCCGCACTGTCGGAGGGTCAGTGCTGGGGGAGCGCCACACTGTAGGAGGGTCAGGGCTGAGGGAGTGCCGCACTGTCGTAGGGTCCGTTCTGAGCGATCGCCGCAATGTCGGAGGGTCAGTGCTGAGGGAGCGCCGCACTGTCGGAGGGTGAGTGCTGAGGGAGCGCCGCACTGTCGGAGGGTCAGTGCTGAGGGAGCGCCGCACTGTCGGAGGGTCAGTGCTGAGGGAGCACCGCACTGTCGGAGGGTCAGTGCAGAGGGAGGGCCGAACTGTCGGAGGGTCAGTGCTGAGGGAGTGCCGCACTCTCGGAGGGTCAGTGCTGAGGGAGCGCTGCACTGTCGGAGGGTCAGTGCTGAGGGAGTGCCGCACTGTCAGAGGGTCAATACTGAGGGAGCGCTGCACTATCGGAGGGTCAGAGCTGAGGGAGCGCCGCACTGTAGGAGGGTCAGTGCTGAGGGAGCGCCGCACTGTCGGAGGGTCAGTGCTGAGGGAGTGCCGCACTGTCAGAGGGTCAGTGCAGAGTGAGCGCCGCACTGTCGGAGGGTCAGTGCTGAGGGAGCACCGCACTGTAGGAGGGTCAGTGCTGAGCGAGTGCCGCACAGTCGGAGGGTCAGTGCTGAGGGAGCGCCGCACTGTCGGAGGGTCAGTGCTGAGGGAGCACCGCACTGTCGGAGGGCCAGTGCTGGTGGAGCGCCGCATTGTCGGAGGGTTCGTGCTGGGGGATCGATGCACTGTCGGAGGGTCAGTGCTGTGGGAGCGCCGCACTGTCAGAGGGTCAGTGCTGAGGGAGCGCCGCACTGTCGGAGGGTCAGTGCTGGGGGAGCGCCACACTGTAGGAGGGTCAGAACTGAGGGAGCGCCGCACTGTCGTAGGGTCCGTGCTGAGGGATCGCCGCAATGTCGGAGGGTCAGTGCTGAGGGAGCGCCGCACTGTCGGAGGGTCAGTGCTGAGGGAGCGCCACACTTGCGGAGGGTCAGTGCTGAGGGAGCGCCGCACTGTCGGAGTATCAGTGCTGAGAGAGCACCGCACTGTCAGAGGGTCAGTGCTAATGGGGCACCCCACTGTCGGAGGGTGAGTACTGAGGGAGCACCCCACTGTCGGAGGGTCAGTGCTGAGGGAGCGCCACACTTGCGGAGGGTCAGTGCTGAGGGAGCGCCGCACTGTCTGAGTATCAGTGCTGAGAGAGCACCGCACTGTCGGAGGGTCTGTGCTGAGGGACCGCCGCACTGTCAGAGGTTCAGTGCTGGGGGAGCGCCACACTGTCGTAGGGTCAGTGCTGAGGGACCACCGCACTGTCGGAGGGTCAGTGCTGAGGGAGCGCCGCACTGTCGGAGGGTCAGTGCTGAGGCAGCGCCGCACTGTTGGAGGGTCAGTGCTGGTGGAGCGCCGCATTGTCGGAGGGTTCGTGCTGTGGGAGCGCCGCACTGTCAGAGGGTCAGTGCTGAGGGAGCGCCGCACTGTCGGAGGGCCAATGCTGGGGGAGCGCCACACTGTAGGAGGGTCAGTGCTGAGGGAGCGCCGCACTGTCGGAGGGTCCGTGCTGAGGGAGCGCCACACTGTCGGAGGGTGAGTGCTGAGGGAGCGCCGCACTGTCGGAGGGTCAGTGCTGAGGGAGCGCCGCACTGTCGGAGGGTCAGTGATGAGGGAGCGCCGCACTGTAGGAGGGTCAGTGCTGAGGGAGCGCCGCACTGTCGGAGGGTCAGTGCTGATGGAGCGCCGCACTGTAGGAGGGTCAGTGCCAAGGGAGTGCCGCTCTGTCGGAGGGTCAGTGCTGAGGGAGCGCTGCACTGTCGGAGTGTCAGTGCTGAGGGAGCGCCGCACTGACGGAGGGTCAGTGCTGAGGGAGCGCTGCACTGTGGGAGGGTCAGTGCTGGGGGATCGACGCATTGTCGGAGGGTCAGTGCTGAGGGAGCGCCGCACTGTCGGAGGGTCAGTGCTGAGGGAGCACCGCACTGTCGGAGGGCTAGTGCTGGTGGAGCGCCGCATTGTCGGAGGGTTCGTGCTGGGGGATCGCCGCACTGTCGGAGGGTCAGTGCTGTGGGAGCGCCGCACTGTCAGAGGGTCAGTGCTGAGGGAGCGCCGCACTGTCGGAGGGTCAGTGCTGGGGGAGCGCCACACTGTAGGAGGGTCAGGGCTGAGGGAGTGCCGCACTGTCGGAGGGTCATTGCTAATGGAGCACCCCACTGTCGGAGGGTCAGTACTGAGGGAGCACCCCACTGTCGGAGGGTCAGTGCTGAGGGACCGCTGCACTGTCGGTGGGTCAGTGCTGGGGGAGCGCCACACTGTCGTAGGGTCAGTGCTGAGGGAGCGCCACACGGTCGGAGGGTCAGTACTGAGGGAGCACCGCACTGTCGGAGGGTCAGTACTGAGGGAGCGCCGCTCTGTCGGAGGGTCAGTGCTGAGGGAGCGCCGCACTGTCGGAGGGTCAGTGCTGAGGGAGCGCTGCACTGTGGGAGGGTCAGTGCTGGGGGATCGACGCATTGTCGGAGGGTCAGTGCTGAGGGAGCGCCGCACTGTCGGAGGGTCAGTGCTGAGGGAGCACCGCACTGTCGGAGGGCTAGTGCTGGTGGAGCGCCGCATTGTCGGAGGGTTCGTGCTGGGGGATCGCCGCACTGTCGGAGGGTCAGTGCTGTGGGAGCGCCGCACTGTCAGAGGGTCAGTGCTGAGGGAGCGCCGCACTGTCGGAGGGTCAGTGCTGGGGGAGCGCCACACTGTAGGAGGGTCAGGGCTGAGGGAGTGCCGCACTGTCGTAGGGTCCGTTCTGAGCGATCGCCGCAATGTCGGAGGGTCAGTGCTGAGGGAGCGCCGCACTGTCGGAGGGTGAGTGCTGAGGGAGCGCCGCACTGTCGGAGGGTCAGTGCTGAGGGAGCGCCGCACTGTCGGAGGGTCAGTGCTGAGGGAGCACAGCACTGTCGGAGGGTCAGTGCAGAGGGAGTGCCGAACTGTCGGAGGGTCAGTGCTGAGGGAGTGCCGCACTCTCGGAGGGTCAGTGCTGAGGGAGCGCTGCACTGTCGGAGGGTCAGTGCTGAGGGAGTGCCGCACTGTCAGAGGGTCAATACTGAGGGAGCGCTGCACTATCGGAGGGTCAGAGCTGAGGGAGCGCCGCACTGTAGGAGGGTCAGTGCTGAGGGAGCGCCGCACTGTCGGAGGGTCAGTGCTGAGGGAGTGCCGCACTGTCAGAGGGTCAGTGCAGAGTGAGCGCCGCACTGTCGGAGGGTCAGTGCTGAGGGAGCACCGCACTGTAGGAGGGTCAGTGCTGAGCGAGTGCCGCACAGTCGGAGGGTCAGTGCTGAGGGAGCGCCGCACTGTCGGAGGGTCAGTGCTGAGGGAGCACCGCACTGTCGGAGGGCCAGTGCTGGTGGAGCGCCGCATTGTCGGAGGGTTCGTGCTGGGGGATCGATGCACTGTCGGAGGGTCAGTGCTGTGGGAGCGCCGCACTGTCAGAGGGTCAGTGCTGAGGGAGCGCCGCACTGTCGGAGGGTCAGTGCTGGGGGAGCGCCACACTGTAGGAGGGTCAGAACTGAGGGAGCGCCGCACTGTCGTAGGGTCCGTGCTGAGGGATCGCCGCAATGTCGGAGGGTCAGTGCTGAGGGAGCGCCGCACTGTCGGAGGGTGAGTGCTGAGGGAGCGCCGCACTGTCGGAGGGTCAGTGCTGAGGGAGCGTCGCACTGTCGGAGGGTCAGTGCTGAGGGAGCACCGCACTGTCGGAGGGTCAGTGCAGAGGGAGTGCCGAACTGTCGGAGGGTCAGTGCTGAGGGAGTGCCGGACTGTCGGAGGGTAGGTGCTGAGGAAGTGCCGCACTGTCAGAGGGTCAATACTGAGGGAGCGCTGCACTATCGGAGGGTCAGTGCTGAGGGAGCGCCGCACTGTAGGAGGGTCAGTGCTGAGGGAGTGCCGCACAGTCGGAGGGTCAGTGCTGAGGGAGCGCCGCACTGTCGGAGCGTCAGTACTGAGGGAGCGCCGCTCTGTCGGAGAGTCAGTGCTGAGGGAGCACCGCACTGTTGGAGGGTCAGTGCTGAGGGAGCGCCACACTGGTGGAGGGTCAGTGCTGAGGGAGCGCCGCACCGTCGGAGTATCAGTGCTGAGAGAGCACCGCACTGTCGGAGGGTCAGTACTGAGGGAGCACCGCACTGTCAGAGGGTCAGTGCTGAGGGAGCGTCGCACTGTTGAAGGGTCAGTGCTGAGGGAGTGCCGCACTGTCAGAGGGTCAGTGCTGTGGGAGCGCCGCACGGTCAGAGGGTCAGTGCTGAGGGAGCGCCGCACTGTCGGAGGGTCAGTGCTGGGGGAGCGCCACACTGTCGGAGGGTCAGTACTGAGGGACTGCCGCGCTGTCGGAGGGTTCGTGCTGGGGGATCGCCGCACTGTCGGAGGGTCAGTGCTGTGGGAGCGCCGCACGGTCAGAGGGTCAGTGCTGAGGGAGCGCCGCACTGTCGGAGGGTCAGTGCTGGGGGAGCGCCACACTGTAGGAGGGTCAGGGCTGAGGGAGTGCCGCACTGTCGGTGGGTCCGTGCTGAGGGATCGCCGCAATGTCGGAGGGTCAGTGCTGAGGGAGCGCCGCACTGTCGGAGGGTGAGTGCTGAGGGAGCGCCGCACTGTCGGAGGGTCAGTGCTGAGGGAGCGCCGCACTGTCGGAGGGTCAGTGCTGAGGGAGCACCGCACTGTCGGAGGGTCAGTGCAGAGGGAGTGCCGAACTGTCGGAGGGTCAGTGCTGAGGGAGTGCCGCACTGTCGGAGGGTCAGTGCTGAGGGAGCGCTGCACTGTCAGAGGGTCAATACTGAGGGAGCGCTGCACTATCGGAGGGTCAGTGCTGAGGGAGCGCCGCACTGTCAGAGGGTCAGTGCTGAGGGAGTGCCGCACTGTAGGAGGGTTAGTGCTGAGGGAGCGCCGCACTGTCGGAGGGTCAGTGCTGAGGGAGTGCCGCACTGTCGGAGGGTCCGTGCTGGGGGATCGCCGCACTGTCGGAGGGTCAGTGCTGAGGGAGCGCCGCACTGTTGGAGGGTGAGTGCTGAAAGAGCACCGCGCTGTCGGAGTATCAGTGCTGAGAGAGCACCGCACTGTCGGAGGGTCAGTCCTAATGGAGCACCGCAGTCGGAGGGTCAGTGCTGAGGGAGCGCCGCACTGTCGGAGGGTCAGTGCTGAGGGAGCACCCCACTGTCGGAGGCTCAGTGCTGAGGGAGTGCCGCACTGTCGGAGGGTCAGTGCTGAGGGAGCGCCGCACTGTCGGAGGGTCAGTGCTAATGGAGCACCCCACTGTCGGAGGGTCAGTACTGAGGGAGCACCCCACTGTCGGAGGGTCAGTGCTGAGGGAGCACCGCACTGTCGGAGGGTCAGTGCTGAGGGACCACCGCACTGTCGGAGGGTCAGTGCTGAGGGAGCGCCGCACTGTCGGAGGGTCGGTGCTGAGGGAGCGCCGCACTGTCGGAGGGTCAGTGCTGGGGGAGCGCCACACTGTCGGAGGGTCAGTGCTGAGGAACCACCGCACTGTCGGAGGGTCAGTGCTGAGGGAGCGTCGTACTGTCGGAGGGTCAGTGCTAAGGGAGTGCCGCACTGTCAGAGGGACAGTGCTGAGGGAGCGTCGCACTGTTGGAGGGTCAGTGCTGAGGGAGCGCCGCACTGTCGGAGGGTCAGTGCTGAGGGAGCGCCGCACTGTCGGATGGTCAGTGCTGAGGGAGCACTGCACTGTCGGATGGTCAGTACTGAGGGAGCGCCGCACTGTCGGAGTGTCAGTGCTGAGGGAGTGCCGCACTGTCAGAGGGTCAGTGCTGTGGGAGCACTGCACTGTCGGATGGTCAGTACTGAGGGAGCGCCGCACTGTCGGAGTGTCAGTGCTGAGGGAGCGCCGCACTGTCGGAGGGTCAGTGCTGAGGGAGCGCCGCACTGTCAGAGGGTCAGTGCTGAGGGAGTGCCGCACTGTCGGAGGGTCAGTGCTGAGGGACCACCGCACTGTCGGAGGGTCAGTGCTGAGGGAGTGCCGCACTGTCGGAGAGTCAGTGCTGGGGGAGCGCCGCACTGTCGGAGGGTCAGTGCTGAGGGAGCGCCGCACTGTCGGAGGGTCAGTGCTGAGGGAGTGCCGCACTGTCGGAGGGTCAGTGCTGAGGGACCACCGCACTGTCGGAGGGTCAGTGCTGAGGGAGCGCCGCACTGTCAGAGGGTCAGTGCTGAGGGAGCGTCGTACTGTCGGAGGGTCAGTGCTAAGGGAGTGCCGCACTGTCAGTGGGACAGTGCTGAGGGAGCGTCGCACTGTCGGAGGGTCAGTGCTGAGGGAGCGCCGCAATGTCAGAGGGTCAGTGATGAGGGAGCGCTGCATTGTCGGAGGGTCAGTGCTGAGGGAGCGCCGCACTGTAGGAGGGTCAGTGCTGAGGGAGCGCCGCACTGTCGGAGAGTCAGTGCTGATGGAGCGCCGCACTGTAGGAGGGTCAGTGCTAAGGGAGTGCCGCACTGTCGGAGGGTCAGTGCTGAGGGACCGCCGCACTGTCGTAGGGTCAGTGCTGATGGAGCGCCACACTGTCGGAGGGTCAGTACTGAGGGAGCGCCGCACTGTCGGAGGGTCAGTGCTGAGGGAGCGCCGCACTGTCGGAGGGTCAGTGCTGAGGGAGCGCTGCACTGTGGGAGGGTCAGTGCTGGGGGATCGACGCATTGTCGGAGGGTCAGTGCTGAGGGAGCGCCGCACTGTCGGAGGGTCAGTGCTGAGGGAGCGTCGCACTCTAGGAGGGTCAGTGCTGAGGGAGCACCGCACTGTCGGAGGGCTAGTGCTGGTGGAGTGCCGCATTGTCGGAGGGTTCGTGCTGGGGGATCGCCGCACTGTCGGAGGGTCAGTGCTGTGGGAGCGCCGCACTGTCAGAGGGTCAGTGCTGAGGGAGCGCCGCACTGTCGGAGGGTCAGTGCTGGGGGAGCGCCACACTGTAGGAGGGTCAGGGCTGAGGGAGTGCCGCACTGTCGGAGGGTCAGTGCTGAGGGATCGCCGCAATGTCGGAGGGTCAGTGCTGAGGGAACGCCGCACTGTTGGAGGGTCAGTGCTGAGGGAGCGCCGCACTGTCGGAGGGTCAGTGCTGAGGGAGCGCCGCACTGTCAGAGGGTCAGTGGTGAGGGACCGCCGCACTGTCGGAGGGTGAGTGCTGAGGGAGCGCCGCACTGTCGGAGGGTCAGTGCTGAGAGAGCGCCGCACTGTCGGAGGGTCAGTGCTGAGGGAGCACCGCACTGTCGGAGGGTCAGTGCAGAGGGAGTGCCGAACTGTCGGAGGGTCAGTGCTGAGGGAGTGCCGCACTGTCGGAGGGTCAGTGCTGAGGGAGCACTGCACTGTCGGAGGGTCAGTGCTGAGGGAGTGCCGCACTGTCAGAGGGTCAATACTGAGGGAGCGTTGCACGATCGGAGGGTCAGTGCTGAGGGAGCGCCGCACTGTAGGAGGGTCAGTGCAGAGGGACCGCCGCACTGTCGGACGGTCAGTGCTGAGGGAGTGCCGCACTGTCAGAGGGTCAGTGCAGAGTGAGCGCCGCACTGTCGGAGGGTCAGTGCTGAGGGAGCACCGCACTGTAGGAGGGTCAGTGCTGAGGGAGCGCCGCACTGTCGGAGGGTCAGTGCTGAGGGAGCACCGCACTGTCGGAGGGCCAGTGCTGGTGGAGCTCCGCATTGTCGGAGGGTTCGTGCTGGGGGATTGCCGCACTGTCGGAGGGTCAGTGCTGTGGGAGCGCCGCACTGTCAGAGGGTCAGTGCTGAGGGAGCGCCGCACTGTCGGAGGGTCAGTGCTGGGGGAGCGCCACACTGTAGGAGGGTCAGGGCTGAGGGAGTGCCGCACTGTCGTAGGGTCCGTGCTGAGGGATCGCCGCAATGTCGGAGGGTCAGGTCTGAGGGAGCGCCGCACTGTCGGAGGGTTAGTGCTGAGGGAGCGCCGCACTGTCGGAGGGTCAGTGCTGAGGGAGTGCCGCACTGTCAGAGGGTCAATACTGAGGGAGCGCTGCACTATCGGAGGGTCAGAGCTGAGGGAGCGCAGCACTGTAGGAGGGTCAGTGCTGAGGGAGCGCCGCACTGTCGGAGGGTCAGTGCTGAGGGAGTGCCGCACTGTCAGAGGGTCAGTGCAGAGTGAGCGCCGCACTGTCGGAGGGTCAGTGCTGAGGGAGCACCGCACTGTAGGAGGGTCAGTGCTGAGCGAGTGCCGCACAGTCGGAGGGTCAGTGCTGAGGGAGCGCCGCACTGTCAGAGGGTCAGTGCTGAGGGAGCACCGCACTGTCGGAGGGCCAGTGCTGGTGGAGCGCCGCATTGTCGGAGGGTTCGTGCTGAGGGATCGCCGCAATGTCGGAGGGTCAGTGCTGAGGGAGCGCCGCACTGTCGGAGGGTGAGTGCTGAGGGAGCGCCGCACTGTCGGAGGGTCAGTGCTGAGGGAGCGTCGCACTGTCGGAGGGTCAGTGCTGAGGGAGCACCGCACTGTCGGAGGGTCAGTGCAGAGGGAGTGCCGAACTGTCGGAGGGTCAGTGCTGAGGGAGTGCCGGACTGTCGGAGGGTAGGTGCTGAGGGAGTGCCGCACTGTCAGAGGGTCAATACTGAGGGAGCGCTGCACTATCGGAGGGTCAGTGCTGAGGGAGCGCCGCACTGTAGGAGGGTCAGTGCTGAGGGAGTGCCGCACAGTCGGAGGGTCAGTGCTGAGGGAGCGCCGCACTGTCGGAGCGTCAGTACTGAGGGAGCGCCGCTCTGTCGGAGAGTCAGTGCTGAGGGAGCACCGCACTGTTGGAGGGTCAGTGCTGAGGGAGCGCCACACTGGTGGAGGGTCAGTGCTGAGGGAGCGCCGCACCGTCGGAGTATCAGTGCTGAGAGAGCACCGCACTGTCGGAGGGTCAGTACTGAGGGAGCACCGCACTGTCAGAGGGTCAGTGCTGAGGGAGCGTCGCACTGTTGAAGGGTCAGTGCTGAGGGAGTGCCGCACTGTCAGAGGGTCAGTGCTGTGGGAGCGCCGCACGGTCAGAGGGTCAGTGCTGAGGGAGCGCCGCACTGTCGGAGGGTCAGTGCTGGGGGAGCGCCACACTGTCGGAGGGTCAGTACTGAGGGACTGCCGCGCTGTCGGAGGGTTCGTGCTGGGGGATCGCCGCACTGTCGGAGGGTCAGTGCTGTGGGAGCGCCGCACGGTCAGAGGGTCAGTGCTGAGGGAGCGCCGCACTGTCGGAGGGTCAGTGCTGGGGGAGCGCCACACTGTAGGAGGGTCAGGGCTGAGGGAGTGCCGCACTGTCGGTGGGTCCGTGCTGAGGGATCGCCGCAATGTCGGAGGGTCAGTGCTGAGGGAGCGCCGCACTGTCGGAGGGTGAGTGCTGAGGGAGCGCCGCACTGTCGGAGGGTCAGTGCTGAGGGAGCGCCGCACTGTCGGAGGGTCAGTGCTGAGGGAGCACCGCACTGTCGGAGGGTCAGTGCAGAGGGAGTGCCGAACTGTCGGAGGGTCAGTGCTGAGGGAGTGCCGCACTGTCGGAGGGTCAGTGCTGAGGGAGCGCCGCACTGTCGGAGGGTCAGTGCTGGGGGAGCGCCACACTGTAGGAGGGTCAGGGCTGAGGGAGTGCCGCACTGTCGGTGGGTCCGTGCTGAGGGATCGCCGCAATGTCGGAGGGTCAGTGCTGAGGGAGCGCCGCACTGTCGGAGGGTGAGTGCTGAGGGAGCGCCGCACTGTCGGAGGGTCAGTGCTGAGGGAGCGCCGCACTGTCGGAGGGTCAGTGCTGAGGGAGCACCGCACTGTCGGAGGGTCAGTGCAGAGGGAGTGCCGAACTGTCGGAGGGTCAGTGCTGAGGGAGTGCCGCACTGTCGGAGGGTCAGTGCTGAGGGAGCGCTGCACTGTCAGAGGGTCAATACTGAGGGAGCGCTGCACTATCGGAGGGTCAGTGCTGAGGGAGCGCCGCACTGTCAGAGGGTCAGTGCTGAGGGAGTGCCGCACTGTAGGAGGGGCAGTGCTGAGGGAGCGCCGCACTGTCGGAGGGTCAGTGCTGAGGGAGTGCCGCACTGTCGGAGGGTCCGTGCTGGGGGATCGCCGCACTGTCGGAGGGTCAGTGCTGAGGGAGCGCCGCACTGTTGGAGGGTGAGTGCTGAAAGAGCACCGCGCTGTCGGAGTATCAGTGCTGAGAGAGCTCCGCACTGTCGGAGGGTCAGTCCTAATGGAGCACCGCAGTCGGAGGGTCAGTGCTGAGGGAGCGCCGCACTGTCGGAGGGTCAGTGCTGAGGGAGCACCCCACTGTCGGAGGCTCAGTGCTGAGGGAGTGCCGCACTGTCGGAGGGTCAGTGCTGAGGGAGCGCCGCACTGTCGGAGGGTCAGTGCTAATGGAGCACCCCACTGTCGGAGGGTCAGTACTGAGGGAGCACCCCACTGTCGGAGGGTCAGTGCTGAGGGAGCACCGCACTGTCGGAGGGTCAGTGCTGAGGGACCACCGCACTGTCGGAGGGTCAGTGCTGAGGGAGCGCCGCACTGTCGGAGGGTCGGTGCTGAGGGAGCGCCGCACTGTCGGAGGGTCAGTGCTGGGGGAGCGCCGCACTGTCGGAGGGTCAGTGCTGAGGGAGCGTCGTACTGTCGGAGGGTCAGTGCTAAGGGAGTGCCGCACTGTCAGAGGGACAGTGCTGAGGGAGCGTCGTACTGTCGGAGGGTCAGTGCTAAGGGAGCGCCGCACTGTCGGAGGGTCAGTGCTAAGGGAGTGCCGCACTGTCAGAGGGTCAGTGCTGAGGAACCACCGCACTGTCGGAGGGTCAGTGCTGAGGGAGCGTCGTACTGTCGGAGGGTCAGTGCTAAGGGAGTGCCGCACTGTCAGAGGGACAGTGCTGAGGGAGCGTCGCACTGTCAGAGGGTCAGTGCTGTGGGAGCGCTGCACTGTCGGATGGTCAGTACTGAGGGAGCGCTGCACTGTCGGATGGTCAGTACTGAGGGAGCGCCGCACTGTCAGAGGGTCAGTGCTGTGGGAGCGCTGCACTGTCGGATGGTCAGTACTGAGGGAGCGCTGCACTGTCGGATGGTCAGTACTGAGGGAGCGCCGCACTGTCAGAGGGTCAGTGCTGAGGGAGTGCCGCACGGTCGGAGAGTCAGTGCTGGGGGAGCGCCGCACTGTCGGAGGGTCAGTGCTGAGGGAGCGCCGCACTGTCGGAGGGTCAGTGCTGAGGGAGCGCCGCACTGTCGGAGGGTCAGTGCTGAGGGAGTGCCGCACTGTCGGAGGGTCAGTGCTGAGGGACCACCGCACTGTCGGAGGGTCAGTGCTGAGGGAGCGTCGCACTGTCGGAGGGTCAGTGCTAAGGGAGTGCCGCACTGTCAGTGGGACAGTGCTGAGGGAGCGTCGCAATGTCGGAGGGTCAGTGCTGAGGGAGCGTCGTACTGTCGGAGGGTCAGTGCTAAGGGAGTGCCGCACTGTCAGTGGGACAGTGCTGAGGGAGCGTCGCAATGTCGGAGGGTCAGTGCTGAGGGAGCGTCGCACTGTCGGAGGGTCAGTGCTGAGGGAGCGCCGCAATGTCAGAGGGTCAGTGATGAGGGAGCGCTGCATTGTCGGAGGGTCAGTGCTGAGGGAGCGCCGCACTGTAGGAGGGTCAGTGCTGAGGGAGCGCCGCACTGTCGGAGAGTCAGTGCTGATGGAGCGCCGCACTGTAGGAGGGTCAGTGCTAAGGGAGTGCCGCACTGTCGGAGGGTCAGTGCTGAGGGACCGCCGCACTGTCGTAGGGTCAGTGCTGATGGAGCGCCACACTGTCGGAGGGTCAGTACTGAGGGAGCGCCGCACTGTCGGAGGGTCAGTGCTGAGGGAGCGCCGCACTGTCGGAGGGTCAGTGCTGAGGGAGCGCTGCACTGTGGGAGGGTCAGTGCTGGGGGATCGACGCATTGTCGGAGGGTCAGTGCTGAGGGAGCGCCGCACTGTCGGAGGGTCAGTGCTGAGGGAGCGTCGCACTCTAGGAGGGTCAGTGCTGAGGGAGCACCGCACTGTCGGAGGGCTAGTGCTGGTGGAGCGCCGCATTGTCGGAGGGTTCGTGCTGGGGGATCGCCGCACTGTCGGAGGGTCAGTGCTGTGGGAGCGCCGCACTGTCAGAGGGTCAGTGCTGAGGGAGCGCCGCACTGTCGGAGGGTCAGTGCTGGGGGAGCGCCACACTGTAGGAGGGTCAGGGCTGAGGGAGTGCCGCACTGTCGGAGGGTCAGTGCTGAGGGATCGCCGCAATGTCGGAGGGTCAGTGCTGAGGGAGCGCCGCACTGTTGGAGGGTCAGTGCTGAGGGAGCGCCGCACTGTCGGAGGGTCAGTGCTGAGGGAGCGCCGCACTGTCAGAGGGTCAGTGGTGAGGGACCGCCGCACTGTCGGAGGGTGAGTGCTGAGGGAGCGCCGCACTGTCGGAGGGTCAGTGCTGAGAGAGCGCCGCACTGTCGGAGGGTCAGTGCTGAGGGAGCACCGCACTGTCGGAGGGTCAGTGCAGAGGGAGTGCCGAACTGTCGGAGGGTCAGTGCTGAGGCAGTGCCGCACTGTCGGAGGGTCAGTGCTGAGGGAGCGCTGCACTGTCGGAGGGTCAGTGCTGAGGGAGTGCCGCACTGTCAGAGGGTCAATACTGAGGGAGCGTTGCACGATCGGAGGGTCAGTGCTGAGGGAGCGCCGCACTGTAGGAGGGTCAGTGCAGAGGGACCGCCGCACTGTCGGACGGTCAGTGCTGAGGGAGTGCCGCACTGTCAGAGGGTCAGTGCAGAGTGAGCGCCGCACTGTCGGAGGGTCAGTGCTGAGGGAGCACCGCACTGTAGGAGGGTCAGTGCTGAGGGAGCGCCGCACTGTCGGAGGGTCAGTGCTGAGGGAGCACCGCACTGTCGGAGGGCCAGTGCTGGTGGAGCTCCGCATTGTCGGAGGGTTCGTGCTGGGGGATTGCCGCACTGTCGGAGGGTCAGTGCTGTGGGAGCGCCGCACTGTCAGAGGGTCAGTGCTGAGGGAGCGCCGCACTGTCGGAGGGTCAGTGCTGGGGGAGCGCCACACTGTAGGAGGGTCAGGGCTGAGGGAGTGCCGCACTGTCGTAGGGTCCGTGCTGAGGGATCGCCGCAATGTCGGAGGGTCAGGTCTGAGGGAGCGCCGCACTGTCGGAGGGTTAATGCTGAGGGAGCGCCGCACTGTCGGAGGGTCAGTGCTGAGGGAGTGCCGCACTGTCAGAGGGTCAATACTGAGGGAGCGCTGCACTATCGGAGGGTCAGAGCTGAGGGAGCGCCGCACTGTAGGAGGGTCAGTGCTGAGGGAGCGCCGCACTGTCGGAGGGTCAGTGCTGAGGGAGTGCCGCACTGTCAGAGGGTCAGTGCAGAGTGAGCGCCGCACTGTCGGAGGGTCAGTGCTGAGGGAGCACCGCACTGTAGGAGGGTCAGTGCTGAGCGAGTGCCGCACAGTCGGAGGGTCAGTGCTGAGGGAGCGCCGCACTGTCGGAGGGTCAGTGCTGAGGGAGCACCGCACTGTCGGAGGGCCAGTGCTGGTGGAGCGCCGCATTGTCGGAGGGTTCGTGCTGGGGGATCGATGCACTGTCGGAGGGTCAGTGCTGTGGGAGCGCCGCACTGTCAGAGGGTCAGTGCTGAGGGAGCGCCGCACTGTCGGAGGGTCAGTGCTGAGGGAGCGCCGCACTGTCGGAGGGTCAGTGCTGAGGGAGCGCCGCACTGTCGTAGGGTCCGTGCTGAGGGATCGCCGCAATGTCGGAGGGTCAGTGCTGAGGGAGCGCCGCACTGTCGGAGGGTGAGTGCTGAGGGAGCGCCGCACTGTCGGAGGGTCAGTGCTGAGGGAGCGTCGCCCTGTCGGAGGGTCAGTGCTGAGGGAGCACCGCACTGTCGGAGGGTCAGTGCAGAGGGAGTGCCGAACTGTCGGAGGGTCAGTGCTGAGGGAGTGCCGGACTGTCGGAGGGTAGGTGCTGAGGGAGTGCCGCACTGTCAGAGGGTCAATACTGAGGGAGCGCTGCACTATCGGAGGGTCAGAGCTGAGGGAGCGCCGCACTGTAGGAGGGTCAGTGCTGAGGGAGCGCCGCACTGTCGGAGGGTCAGTGCTGAGGGAGTGCCGCACTGTCAGAGGGTCAGTGCAGAGTGAGCGCCGCACTGTCGGAGGGTCAGTGCTGAGGGAGCACCGCACTGTAGGAGGGTCAGTGCTGAGCGAGTGCCGCACAGTCGGAGGGTCAGTGCTGAGGGAGCGCCGCACTGTCGGAGGGTCAGTGCTGAGGGAGCACCGCACTGTCGGAGGGCCAGTGCTGGTGGAGCGCCGCATTGTCGGAGGGTTCGTGCTGGGGGATCGATGCACTGTCGGAGGGTCAGTGCTGTGGGAGCGCCGCACTGTCAGAGGGTCAGTGCTGAGGGAGCGCCGCACTGTCGGAGGGTCAGTGCTGAGGGAGCGCCGCACTGTCGGAGGGTCAGTGCTGAGGGAGCGCCGCACTGTCGTAGGGTCCGTGCTGAGGGATCGCCGCAATGTCGGAGGGTCAGTGCTGAGGGAGCGCCGCACTGTCGGAGGGTGAGTGCTGAGGGAGCGCCGCACTGTCGGAGGGTCAGTGCTGAGGGAGCGTCGCCCTGTCGGAGGGTCAGTGCTGAGGGAGCACCGCACTGTCGGAGGGTCAGTGCAGAGGGAGTGCCGAACTGTCGGAGGGTCAGTGCTGAGGGAGTGCCGGACTGTCGGAGGGTAGGTGCTGAGGGAGTGCCGCACTGTCAGAGGGTCAATACTGAGGGAGCGCTGCACTATCGGAGGGTCAGTGCTGAGGGAGCGCCGCACTGTAGGAGGGTCAGTGCTGAGGGAGTGCCGCACAGTCGGAGGGTCAGTGCTGAGGGAGCGCCGCACTGTCGGAGCGTCAGTACTGAGGGAGCGCCGCTCTGTCGGAGAGTCAGTGCTGAGGGAGCACCGCACTGTTGGAGGGTCCGTGCTGAGGGAGCGCCACACTGGTAGAGGGTCAGTGCTGAGGGAGCGCCGCACCGTCGGAGTATCAGTGCTGAGAGAGCACCGCACTGTCGGAGGGTCAGTACTGAGGGAGCACCGCACTGTCAGAGGGTCAGTGCTGAGGGAGCGTCGCACTGTTGAAGGGTCAGTGCTGAGGGAGTGCCGCACTGTCAGAGGGTCAGTGCTGTGGGAGCGCCGCACGGTCAGAGGGTCAGTGCTGAGGGAGCGCCGCACTGTCGGAGGGTCAGTGCTGGGGGAGCGCCACACTGTCGGAGGGTCAGTACTGAGGGACTGCCGCGCTGTCGGAGGGTTCGTGCTGGGGGATCGCCGCACTGTCGGAGGGTCAGTGCTGTGGGAGCGCCGCACGGTCAGAGGGTCAGTGCTGAGGGAGCGCCGCACTGTCGGAGGGTCAGTGCTGGGGGAGCGCCACACTGTAGGAGGGTCAGGGCTGAGGGAGTGCCGCACTGTCGGTGGGTCCGTGCTGAGGGATCGCCGCAATGTCGGAGGGTCAGTGCTGAGGGAGCGCCGCACTGTCGGAGGGTGAGTGCTGAGGGAGCGCCGCACTGTCGGAGGGTCAGTGCTGAGGGAGCGCCGCACTGTCGGAGGGTCAGTGCTGAGGGAGCACCGCACTGTCGGAGGGTCAGTGCAGAGGGAGTGCCGAACTGTCGGAGGGTCAGTGCTGAGGGAGTGCCGCACTGTCGGAGGGTCAGTGCTGAGGGAGCGCCGCACTGTCGGAGGGTCAGTGCTGGGGGAGCGCCACACTGTAGGAGGGTCAGGGCTGAGGGAGTGCCGCACTGTCGGTGGGTCCGTGCTGAGGGATCGCCGCAATGTCGGAGGGTCAGTGCTGAGGGAGCGCCGCACTGTCGGAGGGTGAGTGCTGAGGGAGCGCCGCACTGTCGGAGGGTCAGTGCTGAGGGAGCGCCGCACTGTCGGAGGGTCAGTGCTGAGGGAGCACCGCACTGTCGGAGGGTCAGTGCAGAGGGAGTGCCGAACTGTCGGAGGGTCAGTGCTGAGGGAGTGCCGCACTGTCGGAGGGTCAGTGCTGAGGGAGCGCTGCACTGTCAGAGGGTCAATACTGAGGGAGCGCTGCACTATCGGAGGGTCAGTGCTGAGGGAGCGCCGCACTGTCAGAGGGTCAGTGCTGAGGGAGTGCCGCACTGTAGGAGGGGCAGTGCTGAGGGAGCGCCGCACTGTCGGAGGGTCAGTGCTGAGGGAGTGCCGCACTGTCGGAGGGTCCGTGCTGGGGGATCGCCGCACTGTCGGAGGGTCAGTGCTGAGGGAGCGCCGCACTGTTGGAGGGTGAGTGCTGAAAGAGCACCGCGCTGTCGGAGTATCAGTGCTGAGAGAGCACCGCACTGTCGGAGGGTCAGTCCTAATGGAGCACCGCAGTCGGAGGGTCAGTGCTGAGGGAGCGCCGCACTGTCGGAGGGTCAGTGCTGAGGGAGCACCCCACTGTCGGAGGCTCAGTGCTGAGGGAGTGCCGCACTGTCGGAGGGTCAGTGCTGAGGGAGCGCCCCACTGTCGGAGGGTCAGTACTGAGGGAGCACCCCACTGTCGGATGGTCAGTGCTGAGGGAGCACCGCACTGTCGGAGGGTCAGTGCTGAGGGACCACCGCACTGTCGGAGGGTCAGTGCTGAGGGAGCGCCGCACTGTCGGAGGGTCGGTGCTGAGGGAGCGCCGCACTGTCGGAGGGTCAGTGCTGGGGGAGCGCCACACTGTCGGAGGGTCAGTGCTGAGGAACCACCGCACTGTCGGAGGGTCAGTGCTGAGGGAGCGTCGTACTGTCGGAGGGTCAGTGCTAAGGGAGTGCCGCACTGTCAGAGGGACAGTGCTGAGGGAGCGTCGCACTGTTGGAGGGTCAGTGCTGAGGGAGCGCCGCACTGTCGGAGGGTCAGTGCTGAGGGAGCGCCGCACTGTCGGATGGTCAGTGCTGAGGGAGTGCCGCACTGTCGGAGTGTCAGTGCTGAGGGAGTGCCGCACTGTCAGAGGGTCAGTGCTGTGGGAGCACTGCACTGTCGGAGGGTCAGTGCTGAGGGAGCGCCGCACTGTCGGATGGTCAGTGCTGTGGGAGCACTGCACTGTCGGATGGTCAGTACTGAGGGAGCGCCGCACTGTCGGAGTGTCAGTGCTGAGGGAGTGCCGCACTGTCAGAGGGTCAGTGCTGTGGGAGCACTGCACTGTCGGAGGGTCAGTGCTGAGGGAGCGCCGCACTGTCGGAGGGTCAGTGCTGAGGGAGCGCCGCACTGTCGGAGGGTCAGTGCTGAGGGAGCGCCACACTGTCGGAGGGTCAGTGCTGAGGGAGCGCCGCACTGTCGGAGGGTCAGTGCTGAGGGAGCGCCGCACTGTCGGAGGGTCAGTGCTGAGGGAGTGCCGCACTGTCGGAGGGTCAGTGCTGAGGGACCACCGCACTGTCGGAGGGTCAGTGCTGAGGGAGTGCTGCACTGTCAGAGGGTCAGTGCTGAGGGAGCACTGCACTGTCGGAGGTTCAGTACTGAGGGAGTGCCGCACTGTCGGAGGGTCAGTGCTGAGGGAGCGCCGCACTGTCAGAGGGTCAGTGCTGAGGGAGCGTCGTACATGTCGGAGGGTCAGTGCTGAGGGAGCGCCGCAATGTCAGAGGGTCAGTGATGAGGGAGCGCTGCATTGTCGGAGGGTCAGTGCTGAGGGAGCGCCGCACTGTAGGAGGGTCAGTGCTGAGGGAGCGCCGCACTGTCGGAGAGTCAGTGCTGATGGAGCGCCGCACTGTTGGAGGGTCAGTGCTAAGGGAGTGCCGCACTGTCGGAGGGTCAGTGCTGAGGGACCGCCGCACTGTCGTAGGGTCAGTGCTGAGGGAGCGCCACACGGTCGGAGGGTCAGTACTGAGGGAGCGCCGCACTGTCGGAGGGTCAGTGCTGAGGGAGCGCCGCACTGTCGGAGGGTCAGTGCTGAGGGAGCGCTGCACTGTGGGAGGGTCAGTGCTGGGGGATCGACGCATTGTCGGAGGGTCAGTGCTGAGGGAGCGCCGCACTGTCGGAGGGTCAGTGCTGAGGGAGCGTCGCACTCTAGGAGGGTCAGTGCTGAGGGAGCACCGCACTGTCGGAGGGCTAGTGCTGGTGGAGCGCCGCATTGTCTGAGGGTTCGTGCTGGGGGATCGCCGCACTGTCGGAGGGTCAGTGCTGTGGGAGCGCCGCACTGTCAGAGGGTCAGTGCTGAGGGAGCGCCGCACTGTCGTAGGGTCCGTGCTGAGGGAGCGCCGCAATGTCGGAGGGTCAGTGCTGAGGGAGCGCCGCACTGTCGGAGAGTGAGTGCTGAGGGAGCGCCGCACTGTCGGAGGGTCAGTGCTGAGGGAGCGTCGCACTGTCGGAGGGTCAGTGCTGAGGGAGCACCGCACTGTCGGAGGGTCAGTGCAGAGGGAGTGCCGAACTGTCGGAGGGTCAGTGCTGAGGGAGTGCCGGACTGTCGGAGGGTAGGTGCTGAGGGAGTGCCGCACTGTCAGAGGGTCAATACTGAGGGAGCGCTGCACTATCGGAGGGTCAGTGCTGAGGGAGCGCCGCACTGTAGGAGGGTCAGTGCTGAGGGAGTGCCGCACAGTCGGAGGGTCAGTGCTGAGGGAGCGCCGCACTGTCGGAGCGTCAGTACTGAGGGAGCGCCGCTCTGTCGGAGAGTCAGTGCTGAGGGAGCACCGCACTGTTGGAGGGTCAGTGCTGAGGGAGCGCCACACTGGTGGAGGGTCAGTGCTGAGGGAGCGCCGCACCGTCGGAGTATCAGTGCTGAGAGAGCACCGCACTGTCGGAGGGTCAGTACTGAGGGAGCACCGCACTGTCAGAGGGTCAGTGCTGAGGGAGCGTCGCACTGTTGAAGGGTCAGTGCTGAGGGAGTGCCGCACTGTCAGAGGGTTAGTGCTGTGGGAGCGCCGCACGGTCAGAGGGTCAGTGCTGAGGGAGCGCCGCACTGTCGGAGGGTCAGTGCTGGGGGAGCGCCACACTGTCGGAGGGTCAGTACTGAGGGACTGCCGCGCTGTCGGAGGGTTCGTGCTGGGGGATCGCCGCACTGTCGGAGGGTCAGTGCTGTGGGAGCGCCGCACGGTCAGAGGGTCAGTGCTGAGGGAGCGCCGCACTGTCGGAGGGTCAGTGCTGGGGGAGCGCCACACTGTAGGAGGGTCAGGGCTGAGGGAGTGCCGCACTGTCGGTGGGTCCGTGCTGAGGGATCGCCGCAATGTCGGAGGGTCAGTGCTGAGGGAGCGCCGCACTGTCGGAGGGTGAGTGCTGAGGGAGCGCCGCACTGTCGGAGGGTCAGTGCTGAGGGAGCGCCGCACTGTCGGAGGGTCAGTGCTGAGGGAGCACCGCACTGTCGGAGGGTCAGTGCAGAGGGAGTGCCGAACTGTCGGAGGGTCAGTGCTGAGGGAGTGCCGCACTGTCGGAGGGTCAGTGCTGAGGGAGCGCCGCACTGTCGGAGGGTCAGTGCTGGGGGAGCGCCACACTGTAGGAGGGTCAGGGCTGAGGGAGTGCCGCACTGTCGGTGGGTCCGTGCTGAGGGATCGCCGCAATGTCGGAGGGTCAGTGCTGAGGGAGCGCTGCACTGTGGGAGGGTCAGTTCTGGGGGATCGACGCATTGTCGGAGGGTCAGTGCTGAGGGAGCGCCGCACTGTCGGAGGGTCAGTGCTGAGGGAGCGTCGCACTCTAGGAGGGTCAGTGCTGAGGGAGCACCGCACTGTTGGAGGGCTAGTGCTGGTGGAGCGCCGCATTGTCGGAGGGTTCGTGCTGGGGGATCGCCGCACTGTCGGAGGGTCAGTGCTGAGGGAGCGCCGCACTGTCGGAGGGTCAGTGCTGGGGGAGCGCCACACTGTAGGAGGGTCAGGGCTGAGGGAGTGCCGCACTGTCGGAGGGTCAGTGCTGAGGGACCGCCGCACTGTCGGAGGGTGAGTGCTGAGGGAGCGCCGCACTGTCGGAGGGTCAGTGCTGAGAGAGCGCCGCACTGTCGGAGGGTCAGTGCTGAGGGAGCACTGCACTGTCGGAGGGTCAGTGCAGAGGGAGTGCCGAACTGTCGGAGGGTCAGTGCTGAGGGAGTGCCGCACTGTCGGAGGGTCAGTGCTGAGGGAGCGCTGCACTGTCGGAGGGTCAGTGCTGAGGGAGTGCCGCACTGTCAGAGGGTCAATACTGAGGGAGCGCTGCACGATCGGAGGGTCACTGCTGAGGGAGCGCCGCACTGTAGGAGGGTCAGTGCAGAGGGACCGCCGCACTGTCGGACGGTCAGTGCTGAGGGAGTGCCGCACTGTCAGAGGGTCAGTGCAGAGTGAGCGCCGCACTGTCGGAGGGTCAGTGCTGAGGGAGCACCGCACTGTAGGAGGGTCAGTGCTGAGGGAGCGCCGCACTGTCGGAGGGTCAGTGCTGAGGGAGCACCGCACTGTCGGAGGGCCAGTGCTGGTGGAGCGCCGCATTGTCGGAGGGTTCGTGCTGGGGGATCGCCGCACTGTCGGAGGGTCAGTGCTGTGGGAGCGCCGCACTGTCAGAGGGTCAGTGCTGAGGGAGCGCCGCACTGTCGGAGGGTCAGTGCTGGGGGAGCGCCACACTGTAGGAGGGTCAGGGCTGAGGGAGTGCCGCACTGTCGTAGGGTCCGTGCTGAGGGATCGCCGCAATGTCGGAGGGTCAGGTCTGAGGGAGCGCCGCACTGTCGGAGGGTTAGTGCTGAGGGAGCGCCGCACTGTCGGAGGGTCAGTGCTGAGGGAGCGCCGCACTGTCGGAGGGTCAGTGCTGAGGGAGCACCGCACTGTCGGAGGGTCAGTGCAGAGGGAGTGCCGAACTGTCGGAGGGTCAGTGCTGAGGGAGTGCCGGACTGTCGGAGGGTAGGTGCTGAGAGAGCACCGCACTGTCGGAGGGTCAGTGCTAATGGAGCACCCCACTGTCGGAGGGTCAGTACTGAGGGAGCACCCCACTGTCGGAGGGTCAGTGCTGAGGGACCGCCGCACTGTCGGAGGGTCAGTGCTGGGGGAGCGCCACACTGTCGTAGGGTCAGTGCTGAGGGAGCGCCACACGGTCGGAGGGTCAGTACTGAGGGAGCGCCGCACTGTCGGAGGGTCAGTGCTGAGGGAGCGCCGCACTGTCGGAGTGTCAGTGCTGAGGGAGTGCCGCACTGTCAGAGGGTCAGTGCTGTGGGAGCACTGCACTGTCGGATGGTCAGTACTGAGGGAGCGCCGCACTGTCGGAGGGTCAGTGCTGAGGGAGCGCCGCACTGTCGGAGGGTCAGTGCTGAGGGAGCGCCGCACTGTCGGAGGGTCAGTGCTGAGGGAGTGCCGCACTGTCAGAGGGTCAGTGCTGAGGGAGCGCCGCACTGTCGGAGAGTCAGTGCTGGGGGAGCGCCACACTGTCGGAGGTTCAGTGCTGAGGGAGCGCCGCACTGTCAGAGGGTCAGTGCTGAGGGACCACCGCACTGTCGGAGGGTCAGTGCTGAGGGAGTGCCGCACTGTCAGAGGGTCAGTGCTGAGGGACCACCGCACTGTCGGAGGGTCAGTGCTGAGGGAGTGCCGCACTGTCAGAGGGTCAGTGCTGAGGGAGCACTGCACTGTCGGAGTTTCAGTACTGAGGGAGTGCCGCACTGTCGGAGGGTCAGTGCTGAGGGAGCGCCGCACTGTCGGAGGGTCAGTGCTGAGGGAGTGCCACACTGTCGGAGGGTCAGTGCTGAGGGAGCGCCGCACTGTCGGAGGGTCAGTGCTGAGGGAGCGCCGCACTGTCATAGGGTCAGTGCTGAGGGAGCGTCGTACTGTCGGAGGGTCAGTGCTAAGGGAGTGCCGCACTGTCAGTGGGACAGTGCTGAGGGAGCGTCGCACTGTCGGAGGGTCAGTGCTGAGGGAGCGCCGCAATGTCAGAGGGTCAGTGATGAGGGAGCGCTGCATTGTCGGAGGGTCAGTGCTGAGGGAGCGCCGCACTGTAGGAGCGTCAGTGCTGAGGGAGCGCCGCACTGTCGGAGGGTCAGTGCTGATGGAGCGCCGCACTGTGGGAGGGTCAGTGCTAAGGGAGTGCCGCACTGTCGGAGGGTCAGTGCTGAGGGAGCGCTGCTCTGTCGGAGTGTCAGTGCTGAGGGAGCGCCGCACTGTCGGAGGGTCAGTGCTGAGGGAGCGCCGCACTGTCGGAGGGTCAGTGCTGAGGGAGCGCCGCACTGTCGGAGTATCAGTGCTGAGAGAGCACCGCACTGTCGGAGGGTCAGTGCTAATGGAGCACCCCACTGTCGGAGGGTCAGTACTGAGGGAGCACCCCACTGTCGGAGGGTCAGTGCTGAGGGACCGCCGCACTGTCGGAGGGTCAGTGCTGGGGGAGCGCCACACTGTCGTAGGGTCAGTGCTGAGGGAGCGCCACACGGTCGGAGGGTCAGTACTGAGGGAGCGCCGCACTGTCGGAGGGTCAGTGCTGAGGGAGCGCCGCACTGTCGGAGGGTCAGTGCTGAGGGAGCGCTGCACTGTGGGAGGGTCAGTGCTGGGGGATCGACGCATTGTCGGAGGGTCAGTGCTGAGGGAGCGTCGCACTGTCGGAGGGTCAGTGCTGAGGGAGCACCGTACTGTCGGAGGGCTAGTGCTGGTGGAGCGCCGCATTGTCGGAGGGTTTGTGCTGGGGGATCGCCGCACTGTCGGAGGGTCAGTGCTGTGGGAGCGCCGCACTGTCAGAGGTTCAGTGCTGAGGGAGCGCCGCAATGTCGGAGGGTCAGTGCTGGGGGAGCGCCACACTGTAGGAGGGTCAGGGCTGAGGGAGTGCCGCACTGTCGTAGGGTCCGTTCTGAGGGATCGCCGCAATGTCGGAGGGTCAGTGCTGAGGGAGCGCCGCACTGTCGGAGGGTGAGTGCTGAGGGAGCGCCGCACTGTCGGAGGGTCAGTGCTGTGGGAGCACTGCACTGTCGGATGGTCAGTACTGAGGGAGCGCCGCACTGTCGGAGTGTCAGTGCTGAGGGAGCGCCGCACTGTCGGAGGGTCAGTGCTGAGGGAGTGCCGCACGGTCGGAGGGTCAGTGCTGAGGGAGCGCCGCACTGTCAGAGGGTCAGTGCTGAGGGACCACCGCACTGTCGGAGGGTCAGTGCTGAGG
This sequence comes from Scyliorhinus torazame, assembly GCF_047496885.1. Classification (NCBI taxonomy): domain Eukaryota; kingdom Metazoa; phylum Chordata; class Chondrichthyes; order Carcharhiniformes; family Scyliorhinidae; genus Scyliorhinus; species Scyliorhinus torazame. The sequence continues at coordinate 17,702,533 of NC_092728.1, forward strand.
GAGTGCCGCACTGTCAGAGGGTCAGTGCTGAGGGAGCACTGCACTGTCGGAGTTTCAGTACTGAGGGAGTGCCGCACTGTCGGAGGGTCAGTGCTGAGGGAGCGCCGCACTGTCAGTGGGACAGTGCTGAGGGAGCGTCGCACTGTCGGAGGGTCAGTGCTGAGGGAGCGCCGCAATGTCAGAGGGTCAGTGATGAGGGAGCGCTGCATTGTCGGAGGGTCAGTGCTGAGGGAGCGCCGCACTGTCGGCGGGTCAGTGCTGAGGGAGCGCCGCACTGTCGGAGTATCAGTGCTGAGAGAGCACCGCACTGTCGGAGGGTCAGTGCTAATGGAGCACCCCACTGTCGGAGGGTCAGTACTGAGGGAGCACCCCACTGTCGGAGGGTCAGTGCTGAGGGACCGCCGCACTGTCGGAGGGTCAGTGCTGGGGGAGCGCCACACTGTCGTAGGGTCAGTGCTGAGGGAGCGCCACACGGTCGGAGGGTCAGTACTGAGGGAGCGCCGCACTGTCGGAGGGTCAGTGCTGAGGGAGCGCCGCACTGTCGGAGGGTCAGTGCTGAGGGAGCGCTGCACTGTGGGAGGGTCAGTGCTGGGGGATCGACGCATTGTCGGAGGGTCAGTGCTGAGGGAGCGTCGCACTGTCGGAGGGTCAGTGCTGAGGGAGCACCGCACTGTCGGAGGGCTAGTGCTGGTGGAGCGCCGCATTGTCGGAGGGTTCGTGCTGGGGGATCGCCGCACTGTCGGAGGGTCAGTGCTGTGGGAGCGCCGCACTGTCAGAGGGTCAGTGCTGAGGGAGCGCCGCACTGTCGGAGGGTCAGTGCTGGGGGAGCGCCACACTGTAGGAGGGTCAGTGCTGAGGGAGCGCCGCACTGTCGGAGGGTGAGTGCTGAGGGAGCGCCGCACTGTCGGAGGGTCAGTGCAGAGGGAGTGCCGAACTGTCGGAGGGTCAGTGCTGAGGGAGTGCCGCACTGTCGGAGGGTCAGTGCTGAGGGAGCGCTGCACTGTCGGAGGGTCAGTGCTGAGGGAGTGCCGCACTGTCAGAGGGTCAATACTGAGGGAGCGCTGCACTATCGGAGGGTCAGTGCTGAGGGAGCGCCGCACTGTAGGACGGTCAGTGCTGAGGGAGCGCCGCACTGTCGGAGGGTCAGTGCTGAGGGAGCACCGCACTGTAGGAGGGTCAGTGCTGAGGGAGTGCCGCACAGTCGGAGGGTCAGTGCTGAGGGAGCGCCGCACTGTCGGAGGATCAGTGCTGAGGGAGCACCGCACTGTCGGAGGGCCAGTGCTGGTGGGAGCGCCGCACTGTCAGAGGGTCAGTGCTGAGGGAGCGCCGCACTGTTGAAGGGTCAGTGCTGAGGGAGTGCCGCACTGTCAGAGGGTCAGTGCTGAGGGAGCGCCGCACTGTCGGAGGGTCAGTGCTGAGGGATCGCCGCAATGTCGGAGGGTCAGGTCTGAGGGAGCGCCGCACTGTCGGAGGGTGAGTGCTGAGGGAGCGCCGCACTGTCGGAGGGTCAGTGCTGAGGGAGCGCCGCACTGTCGGAGGGTCAGTGCTGAGGGAGTGCCGGACTGTCGGAGGGTAGGTGCTGAGGGAGCGCTGCACTGTCGGAGGGTCAGTGCTGAGGGAGTGCCGCACTGTCAGAGGGTCAATACTGAGGGAGCGCTGCACTATCGGAGGGTCAGTGCAGAGTGAGCGCCGCACTGTCGGAGGGTCAGTGCTGAGGGTGCACCGCACTGTAGGAGGGTCAGTGCTGAGGGAGTGCCGCACAGTCGGAGGGTCAGTGCTGAGGGAGCGCCGCACTGTCGGAGCATCAGTACTGAGGGAGCGCCGCTCTGTCGGAGAGTCACTGCTGAGGGAGCACCGCACTGTCGGAGGGTCAGTGCTGAGGGAGCGCCACACTGGTGGAGGGTCAGTGCTGAGGGAGCGCCGCACCGTCGGAGTATCAGTGCTGAGAGAGCCCCGCACTGTCGGAGGGTCAGTACTGAGGGAGCACCGCACTGTCAGAGGGTCAGTGCTGAGGGAGCGTCGCACTGTTGAAGGGTCAGTGCTGAGGGAGTGCCGCACTGTCAGAGGGTCAGTGCTGAGGGAGCACTGCACTGTCGGAGGGTCAGTACTGAGGGACTCCCGCACTGTCGGATGGTCAGTGCTGAGGGAGCGCCGCACTGTCAGAGGGTCAGTGCTGAGGGAGCGTCGTACTGTCGGAGGGTCAGTGCTAAGGGAGTGTCGCGCTGTCGGAGGGTCAGTGCTGAGGGAGCGCTGCACTGTCGGAGGGTCAGTGCTGAGGGAGTGCTGCACTGTCAGAGGGACAGTGCTGAGGGAGCGTCGCACTGTCGGAGGGTCAATGCTGAGGGAGCGCTGCACTGTCGGAGGGTCAGTGCTGAGGGAGCGCCGCACTGTAGGAGGGTCAGTGCTGAGGGAGCGCCGCACTGTCGGAGGGTCAGTGCTGAGGGAGCGCCGCACTGTAGGAGGGTCAGTGCTGAGGGAGTGCCGCACTGTCGGAGGGTCAGTGCTGTGGGAGCGCCGCACTGTCGGAACGTCAGTACTGAGGGAGCGCCGCACTGTCGGAGGGTCAGTGCTGAGGGAGTGCCGCACTGTCGGAGGGTCAGTGCTGAGGGAGCGCCACACTTGCGGAGGGTCAGTGCTGAGGGAGTGACACACTTGCGGAGGGTCAGTGCTGAGGGAGCGCAGCACTGTCGGAGTATCAGTGCTGAGAGAGCACCGCACTGTCGGAGGGTCAGTGCTAATGGGGCACCCCACTGTCGGAGGGTGAGTACTGAGGGAGCACCCCACTGTCGGAGGGTCAGTGATGAGGGAGCGCCACACTTGCGGAGGGTCAGTGCTGAGGGAGCGCCGCTCTGTCGGAGTATCAGTGCTGAGAGAGCACCGCACTGTCGGAGGGTCAGTGCTGAGGGAGCGCCGCACTGTCGGAGGGTCAGTGCTGAGGGAGCGCCGCACTGTCGGAGGGTCAGTGCTGGTGGAGCGCCGCATTGTCGGAGGGTTCGTGCTGTGGGAGCGCCGCACTGTCAGAGGGTCAGTGCTGAGGGAGCGCCGCACTGTCGGAGGGCCAATGCTGGGAGAGCGGCACACTGTAGGAGGGTCAGTGCTGAGGGAGCGCCGCACTGTCGGAGGGTCCGTGCTGAGGGAGCGCCTCACTGTCGGAGGGTGAGTGCTGAGGGAGCGCCGCACTGTCGGAGGGTCAGTGCTGAGGGAGCGCCGCACTGTCGGAGGGTCAGTGATGAGGGAGCGCCGCACTGTAGGAGGGTCAGTGCTGAGGGAGCGCCGCTCTGTCGGAGGGTCAGTGCTCATGGAGCGCCGCACTGTAGGAGGGTCAGTGCTCATGGAGCGCCGCACTGTAGGAGGGTCAGTGCTGAGGGAGCGCCGCACTGTCGGAGGGTCAGTGCTCATGGAGCGCCGCACTGTCGGAGGGTGAGTGCTGAGGGAGCGCCGCACTGTCGGAGGGTCAGTGCTGAGGGAGCGCCGCACTGTCGGAGGGTCAGTGCTGAGGGAGTGCCGGACTGTCGGAGGGTAGGTGCTGAGGGAGCGCTGCACTGTCGGAGGGTCAGTGCTGAGGGAGTGCCGCACTGTCAGAGGGTCAATACTGAGGGAGCGCTGCACTATCGGAGGGTCAGTGCAGAGTGAGCGCCGCACTGTCGGAGGGTCAGTGCTGAGGGTGCACCGCACTGTAGGAGGGTCAGTGCTGAGGGAGTGCCGCACAGTCGGAGGGTCAGTGCTGAGGGAGCGCCGCACTGTCGGAGCATCAGTACTGAGGGAGCGCCGCTCTGTCGGAGAGTCACTGCTGAGGGAGCACCGCACTGTCGGAGGGTCAGTGCTGAGGGAGCGCCACACTGGTGGAGGGTCAGTGCTGAGGGAGCGCCGCACCGTCGGAGTATCAGTGCTGAGAGAGCACCGCACTGTCGGAGGGTCAGTACTGAGGGAGCACCGCACTGTCAGAGGGTCAGTGCTGAGGGAGCGTCGCACTGTTGAAGGGTCAGTGCTGAGGGAGTGCCGCACTGTCAGAGGGTCAGTGCTGAGGGAGCACTGCACTGTCGGAGGGTCAGTACTGAGGGACTCCCGCACTGTCGGATGGTCAGTGCTGAGGGAGCGCCGCACTGTCAGAGGGTCAGTGCTGAGGGAGCGTCGTACTGTCGGAGGGTCAGTGCTAAGGGAGTGTCGCGCTGTCGGAGGGTCAGTGCTGAGGGAGCGCTGCACTGTCGGAGGGTCAGTGCTGAGGGAGTGCTGCACTGTCAGAGGGACAGTGCTGAGGGAGCGTCGCACTGTCGGAGGGTCAATGCTGAGGGAGCGCTGCACTGTCGGAGGGTCAGTGCTGAGGGAGCGCCGCACTGTAGGAGGGTCAGTGCTGAGGGAGCGCCGCACTGTCGGAGGGTCAGTGCTGAGGGAGCGCCGCACTGTAGGAGGGTCAGTGCTGAGGGAGTGCCGCACTGTCGGAGGGTCAGTGCTGTGGGAGCGCCGCACTGTCGGTACGTCAGTACTGAGGGAGCGCCGCACTGTCGGAGGGTCAGTGCTGAGGGAGTGCCGCACTGTCGGAGGGTCAGTGCTGAGGGAGCGCCACACTTGCGGAGGGTCAGTGCTGAGGGAGCGACACACTTGCGGAGGGTCAGTGCTGAGGGAGCGCAGCACTGTCGGAGTATCAGTGCTGAGAGAGCACCGCACTGTCGGAGGGTCAGTGCTAATGGGGCACCCCACTGTCGGAGGGTGAGTACTGAGGGAGCACCCCACTGTCGGAGGGTCAGTGATGAGGGAGCGCCACACTTGCGGAGGGTCAGTGCTGAGGGAGCGCCGCTCTGTCGGAGTATCAGTGCTGAGAGAGCACCGCACTGTCGGAGGGTCAGTGCTGAGGGAGCGCCGCACTGTCGGAGGGTCAGTGCTGAGGGAGCGCCGCACTGTCGGAGGGTCAGTGCTGGTGGAGCGCCGCATTGTCGGAGGGTTCGTGCTGTGGGAGCGCCGCACTGTCAGAGGGTCAGTGCTGAGGGAGCGCCGCACTGTCGGAGGGCCAATGCTGGGAGAGCGGCACACTGTAGGAGGGTCAGTGCTGAGGGAGCGCCGCACTGTCGGAGGGTCCGTGCTGAGGGAGCGCCTCACTGTCGGAGGGTGAGTGCTGAGGGAGCGCCGCACTGTCGGAGGGTCAGTGCTGAGGGAGCGCCGCACTGTCGGAGGGTCAGTGATGAGGGAGCGCCGCACTGTAGGAGGGTCAGTGCTGAGGGAGCGCCGCTCTGTCGGAGGGTCAGTGCTCATGGAGCGCCGCACTGTAGGAGGGTCAGTGCTCATGGAGCGCCGCACTGTAGGAGGGTCGGTGCTGAGGGAGCGCCGCACTGTCGGAGGGTCAGTGCTCATGGAGCGCCGCACTGTAGGAGGGTCAGTGCTAAGGGAGTGCCGCACTGTCGGAGGGTCAGTGCTGAGGGAGCGCCGCACTGTCGGATGGTCAGTGCTGAGGGAGCGCTGCACTGTGGGAGGGTCAGTGCTGGGGGATCGACGCATTGTCGGAGGGTCAGTGCTGAGGGAGCGCCGCACTGTCGGAGGGTCAGTGCTGAGGGAGCACCGCACTGTCGGAGGGCCAGTGCTGAGGGATCGCCGCACTGTTGAAGGGTCAGTGCTGAGGGAGTGCCGCACTGTCAGAGGGTCAGTGCTGAGGGAGCGCCGCACTGTCGGAGGGTCAGTGCTAATGGAGCACCCCACTGTCGGAGGGTCAGTACTGAGGGAGCACCCCACTATCGGAGGGTCAGTGCTGAGGGACCGCCGCACTGTCGGAGGGTCAGTGCTGGGGGAGCGCCACACTGTCGTAGGGTCAGTGCTGAGGGAGCGCCACACGGTCGGAGGGTCAGTACTGAGGGAGCGCCGCACTGTCGGAGGGTCAGTGCTGAGGGAGCGCCGCACTGTCGGAGGGTCAGTGCTGAGGGAGCGCTGCACTGTGGGAGGGTCAGTGCTGGGGGATCGACGCATTGTCGGAGGGTCAGTGCTGAGGGAGCGTCGCACTGTCGGAGGGTCAGTGCTGAGGGAGCACCGTACTGTCGGAGGGCTAGTGCTGGTGGAGCGCCGCATTGTCGGAGGGTTCGTGCTGGGGGATCGCCGCACTGTCGGAGGGTCAGTGCTGTGGGAGCGCCGCACTGTCAGAGGGTCAGTGCTGAGGGAGCGCCGCACTGTCGGAGGGTCAGTGCTGGGGGAGCGCCACACTGTAGGAGGGTCAGGGCTGAGGGAGTGCCGCACTGTCGTAGGGTCCGTTCTGAGGGATCGCCGCAATGTCGGAGGGTCAGTGCTGAGGGAGCGCCGCACTGTCGGAGGGTGAGTGCTGAGGGAGCGCCGCACTGTCGGAGGGTCAGTGCTGTGGGAGCGCCGCACTGTCGGAGGGTCAGTGCTGAGGGAGCACCGCACTTATGGAGGGTCAGTGCTGAGGGAGCGCTGCACTGTCGGATGGTCGGTACTGAGGGAGCGCCGCACTGTCGGAGTGTCAGTGCTGAGGGAGCGCCGCACTGTCGGAGGGTCAGTGCTGAGGGAACGCCGCACTGTCGGAGGGTCAGTGATGAGGGAGCGCCACACTGTCGGAGAGTCAGTGCTGGGGGAGCGCCGCACTGTCGGAGGGTCAGTGCTGAGGGAGCGCCGCACTGTCGGAGGGTCAGTGATGAGGGAGCGCCACACTGTCGGAGGGTCAGTGCTGAGGGAGCGCCGCACTGTCAGAGGGTCAGTGCTGAGGGAGCGCCGCACTGTCGGAGGGTCAGTGCTGAGGGAGCGCCGCAGTGTCGGAGGGTCAGTGCTGAGGGAGCACCGCACTGTCGGAGGGTCAGTGCTGAGGGAGTGCCGCACTGTCAGAGGGTCAGTGCTGAGGGAGCACTGCACTGTCGGAGTTTCAGTACTGAGGGAGTGCCGCACTGTCGGAGGGTCAGTGCTGAGGGAGCGCCGCACTGTCGGAGGGTCAGTGCTGAGGGAGCGCCGCAATGTCAGAGGGTCAGTGATGAGGGAGCGCTGCATTGTCGGAGGGTCAGTGCTGAGGGAGCGCCGCACTGTCGGAGGGTCATTGCTGAGGGAGCGCCGCACTGTCGGAGTATCAGTGCTGAGAGAGCACCGCACTGTCGGAGGGTCAGTGCTAATGGAGCACCCCACTGTCGGAGGGTCAGTACTGAGGGAGCACCCCACTGTCGGAGGGTCAGTGCTGAGGGACCGCCGCACTGTCGGAGGGTCAGTGCTGGGGGAGCGCCACACTGTCGGAGGGTCAGTGCTGAGGGAGCACCGCACTGTCGGAGGGCTAGTGCTGGTGGAGCGCCGCATTGTCGGAGGGTTCGTGCTGGGGGATCGCCGCACTGTCGGAGGGTCAGTGCTGTGGGAGCGCCGCACTGTCAGAGGGTCAGTGCTGAGGGAGCGCCGCACTGTCGGAGGGTCAGTGCTGGGGGAGCGCCACACTGTAGGAGGGTCAGTGCTGAGGGAGCGCCGCACTGTCGGAGGGTGAGTGCTGAGGGAGCGCCGCACTGTCGGAGGGTCAGTGCAGAGGGAGTGCCGAACTGTCGGAGGGTCAGTGCAGAGGGAGTGCCGAACTGTCGGAGGGTCAGTGCTGAGGGAGTGCCGCACTGTCGGAGGGTCAGTGCTGAGGGAGCGCTGCACTGTCGGAGGGTCAGTGCTGAGGGAGCGCCGCACTGTAGGACGGTCAGTGCTGAGGGAGCGCCGCACTGTCGGAGGGTCAGTGCTGAGGGAGCACCGCACTGTAGGAGGGTCAGTGCTGAGGGAGTGCCGCACAGTCGGAGGGTCAGTGCTGAGGGAGCGCCGCACTGTCGGAGGGTCAGTGCTGAGGGAGCACCGCACTGTCGGAGGGCCAGTGCTGGTGGGAGCGCCGCACTGTCAGAGGGTCAGTGCTGAGGGAGCGCCGCACTGTTGAAGGGTCAGTGCTGAGGGAGTGCCGCACTGTCAGAGGGTCAGTGCTGAGGGAGCGCCGCACTGTCGGAGGGTCAGTGCTGAGGGATCGCCGCAATGTCGGAGGGTCAGGTCTGAGGGAGCGCCGCACTGTCGGAGGGTGAGTGCTGAGGGAGCGCCGCACTGTCGGAGGGTCAGTGCTGAGGGAGCGCCGCACTGTCGGAGGGTCAGTGCTGAGGGAGTGCCGGACTGTCGGAGGGTAGGTGCTGAGGGAGCGCTGCACTGTCGGAGGGTCAGTGCTGAGGGAGTGCCGCACTGTCAGAGGGTCAATACTGAGGGAGCGCTGCACTATCGGAGGGTCAGTGCAGAGTGAGCGCCGCACTGTCGGAGGGTCAGTGCTGAGGGTGCACCGCACTGTAGGAGGGTCAGTGCTGAGGGAGTGCCGCACAGTCGGAGGGTCAGTGCTGAGGGAGCGCCGCACTGTCGGAGCGTCAGTACTGAGGGAGCGCCGCTCTGTCGGAGAGTCACTGCTGAGGGAGCACCGCACTGTCGGAGGGTCAGTGCTGAGGGAGCGCCACACTGGTGGAGGGTCAGTGCTGAGGGAGCGCCGCACCGTCGGAGTATCAGTGCTGAGAGAGCACCGCACTGTCGGAGGGTCAGTACTGAGGGAGCACCGCACTGTCAGAGGGTCAGTGCTGAGGGAGCGTCGCACTGTTGAAGGGTCAGTGCTGAGGGAGTGCCGCACTGTCAGAGGGTCAGTGCTGAGGGAGCACTGCACTGTCGGAGGGTCAGTACTGAGGGACTCCCGCACTGTCGGATGGTCAGTGCTGAGGGAGCGCCGCACTGTCAGAGGGTCAGTGCTGAGGGAGCGTCGTACTGTCGGAGGGTCAGTGCTAAGGGAGTGTCGCGCTGTCGGAGGGTCAGTGCTGAGGGAGCGCTGCACTGTCGGAGGGTCAGTGCTGAGGGAGTGCTGCACTGTCAGAGGGACAGTGCTGAGGGAGCGTCGCACTGTCGGAGGGTCAATGCTGAGGGAGCGCTGCACTGTCGGAGGGTCAGTGCTGAGGGAGCGCCGCACTGTAGGAGGGTCAGTGCTGAGGGAGCGCCGCACTGTCGGAGGGTCAGTGCTGAGGGAGCGCCGCACTGTAGGAGGGTCAGTGCTGAGGGAGTGCCGCACTGTCGGAGGGTCAGTGCTGTGGGAGCGCCGCACTGTCGGAACGTCAGTACTGAGGGAGCGCCGCACTGTCGGAGGGTCAGTGCTGAGGGAGTGCCGCACTGTCGGAGGGTCAGTGCTGAGGGAGCGCCACACTTGCGGAGGGTCAGTGCTGAGGGAGCGACACACTTGCGGAGGGTCAGTGCTGAGGGAGCGCAGCACTGTCGGAGTATCAGTGCTGAGAGAGCACCGCACTGTCGGAGGGTCAGTGCTAATGGGGCACCCCACTGTCGGAGGGTGAGTACTGAGGGAGCACCCCACTGTCGGAGGGTCAGTGATGAGGGAGCGCCACACTTGCGGAGGGTCAGTGCTGAGGGAGCGCCGCTCTGTCGGAGTATCAGTGCTGAGAGAGCACCGCACTGTCGGAGGGTCAGTGCTGAGGGAGCGCCGCACTGTCGGAGGGTCAGTGCTGAGGGAGCGCCGCACTGTCGGAGGGTCAGTGCTGGTGGAGCGCCGCATTGTCGGAGGGTTCGTGCTGTGGGAGCGCCGCACTGTCAGAGGGTCAGTGCTGAGGGAGCGCCGCACTGTCGGAGGGCCAATGCTGGGAGAGCGGCACACTGTAGGAGGGTCAGTGCTGAGGGAGCGCCGCACTGTCGGAGGGTCCGTGCTGAGGGAGCGCCTCACTGTCGGAGGGTGAGTGCTGAGGGAGCGCCGCACTGTCGGAGGGTCAGTGCTGAGGGAGCGCCGCACTGTCGGAGGGTCAGTGATGAGGGAGCGCCGCACTGTAGGAGGGTCAGTGCTGAGGGAGCGCCGCTCTGTCGGAGGGTCAGTGCTCATGGAGCGCCGCACTGTAGGAGGGTCAGTGCTCATGGAGCGCCGCACTGTAGGAGGGTCAGTGCTGAGGGAGCGCCGCACTGTCGGAGGGTCAGTGCTCATGGAGCGCCGCACTGTAGGAGGGTCAGTGCTAAGGGAGTGCCGCACTGTCGGAGGGTCAGTGCTGAGGGAGCGCCGCACTGTCGGAGGGTCAGTGCTGAGGGAGCGCTGCACTGTGGGAGGGTCAGTGCTGGGGGATCGACGCATTGTCGGAGGGTCAGTGCTGAGGGAGCGCCGCACTGTCGGAGGGTCAGTGCTGAGGGAGCACCGCACTGTCGGAGGGCCAGTGCTGAGGGATCGCCGCACTGTTGAAGGGTCAGTGCTGAGGGAGTGCCGCACTGTCAGAGGGTCAGTGCTGAGGGAGCGCCGCACTGTCGGAGGGTCAGTGCTGAGGGATCGCCGCAATGTCGGAGGGTCAGGTCTGAGGGAGCGCCGCACTGTCGGATGGTGAGTGCTGAGGCAGCGCCGCACTGTCGGAGGGTCAGTGCTGAGGGAGCGCCGCACTGTCGGAGGGTCAGTGCTGAGGGAGTGCCGGACTGTCGGAGGGTAGGTGCTGAGGGAGCGCTGCACTGTCGGAGGGTCAGTGCTGAGGGAGTGCCGCACTGTCAGAGGGTCAATACTGAGGGAGCGCTGCACTATCGGAGGGTCAGTGCAGAGTGAGCGCCGCACTGTCGGAGGGTCAGTGCTGAGGGAGCGCTGCACTGTGGGAGGGTCAGTGCTGGGGGATCGACGCATTGTCGGAGGGTCAGTGCTGGGGGATCGACGCATTGTCGGAGGGTCAGTGCTGAGGGAGCGTCGCACTGTCGGAGGGTCAGTGCTGAGGGAGCACCGTACTGTCGGAGGGCTAGTGCTGGTGGAGCGCCGCATTGTCGGAGGGTTCGTGCTGGGGGATCGCCGCACTGTCGGAGGGTCAGTGCTGTGGGAGCGCCGCACTGTCAGAGGGTCAGTGCTGAGGGAGCGCCGCACTGTCGGAGGGTCAGTGCTGGGGGAGCGCCACACTGTAGGAGGGTCAGGGCTGAGGGAGTGCCGCACTGTCGTAGGGTCCGTTCTGAGGGATCGCCGCAATGTCGGAGGGTCAGTGCTGAGGGAGCGCCGCACTGTCGGAGGGTGAGTGCTGAGGGAGCGCCGCACTGTCGGAGGGTCAGTGCTGAGGGAGCGCCGCACTGTCGGAGTGTCAGTGCTGAGGTAGCGCCGCACTGTCGGAGTGTCAGTGCTGAGGGAGCGCCGCACTGTCGGAGGGTCAGTGCTGAGGGAGCGCCGCACTGTCGGAGTGTCAGTGCTGAGGGAGCGCCGCACTGTCGGAGGGTCGGTGCTGAGGGAGTGCCGAACTGTCGGAGGGTCAGTGCTGGGGGAGCGCCGCACTGTCGGAGGGTCAGTGCTGAGGGAGTGCCGCACGGTCGGAGAGTCAGTGCTGAGGGAGCGCCGCACTGTCGGAGGGTCAGTGCTGAGGGAGCGCCGCACTGTCGGAGGGTCAGTGCTGAGGGAGCACTGCACTGTCGGAGTTTCAGTACTGAGGGAGCGCCGCACTGTCGGAGGGTCAGTGCTGAGGGAGCGCCGCACTGTCAGTGGGACAGTGCTGAGGGAGCGCCGCACTGTCGGAGGGTCAGTGATGAGGGAGCGCTGCATTGTCGGAGGGTCAGTACTGAGGGAGCGCCGCACTGTCGGAGGGTCAGTGCTGAGGGAGCGCCGCACTGTCGGAGTATCAGTGCTGAGAGAGCACCGCACTGTCGGAGGGTCAGTGCTAATGGAGCACCCCACTGTCGGAGGGTCAGTACTGAGGGAGCACCCCACTGTCGGAGGGTCAGTGCTGAGGGACCGCCGCACTGTCGGAGGGTCAGTGCTGGGGGAGCGCCACACTGTCGTAGGGTCAGTGCTGAGGGAGCGCCACACGGTCGGAGGGTCAGTACTGAGGGAGCGCCGCACTGTCGGAGGGTCAGTGCTGAGGGAGCGCCGCACTGTCGGAGGGTCAGTGCTGAGGGAGCGCTGCACTGTGGGAGGGTCAGTGCTGGGGGATCGACGCATTGTCGGAGGGTCAGTGCTGAGGGAGCGTCGCACTGTCGGAGGGTCAGTGCTGAGGGAGCACCGCACTGTCGGAGGGCTAGTGCTGGTGGAGCGCCGCATTGTCGGAGGGTTCGTGCTGGGGGATCGCCGCACTGTCGGACGGTCAGTGCTGTGGGAGCGCCGCACTGTCAGAGGGTCAGTGCTGAGGGAGCGCCGCACTGTCGGAGGGTCAGTGCTGGGGGAGCGCCACACTGTAGGAGGGTCAGTGCTGAGGGAGCGCCGCACTGTCGGAGGGTGAGTGCTGAGGCAGCGCCGCACTGTCGGAGGGTCAGTGCAGAGGGAGTGCCGAACTGTCGGAGGGTCAGTGCTGAGGGAGTGCCGCACTGTCGGAGGGTCAGTGCTGAGGGAGCGCTGCACTGTCGGAGGGTCAGTGCTGAGGGAGTGCCGCACTGTCAGAGGGTCAATACTGAGGGAGCGCTGCACTATCGGAGGGTCAGTGCTGAGGGAGCGCCGCACTGTAGGACGGTCAGTGCTGAGGGAGCGCCGCACTGTCGGAGGGTCAGTGCTGAGGGAGCACCGCACTGTAGGAGGGTCAGTGCTGAGGGAGTGCCGCACAGTCGGAGGGTCAGTGCTGAGGGAGCGCCGCACTGTCGGAGGGTCAGTGCTGAGGGAGCACCGCACTGTCGGAGGGCCAGTGCTGGTGGGAGCGCCGCACTGTCAGAGGGTCAGTGCTGAGGGAGCGCCGCACTGTCGGAGGGTCAGTGCTGAGGGATCGCCGCAATGTCGGAGGGTCAGGTCTGAGGGAGCGCCGCACTGTCGGAGGGTGAGTGCTGAGGGAGCGCCGCACTGTCGGAGGGTCAGTGCTGAGGGAGCGCCGCACTGTCGGAGGGTCAGTGCTGAGGGAGTGCCGGACTGTCGGAGGGTAGGTGCTGAGGGAGCGCTGCACTGTCGGAGGGTCAGTGCTGAGGGAGTGCCGCACTGTCAGAGGGTCAATACTGAGGGAGCGCTGCACTATCGGAGGGTCAGTGCAGATTGAGCGCCGCACTGTCGGAGGGTCAGTGCTGAGGGTGCACCGCACTGTAGGAGGGTCAGTGCTGAGGGAGTGCCGCACAGTCGGAGGGTCAGTGCTGAGGGAGCGCCGCACTGTCGGAGCGTCAGTACTGAGGGAGCGCCGCTCTGTCGGAGAGTCACTGCTGAGGGAGCACCGCACTGTCGGAGGGTCAGTGCTGAGGGAGCGCCACACTGGTGGAGGGTCAGTGCTGAGGGAGCGCCGCACCGTCGGAGTATCAGTGCTGAGAGAGCACCGCACTGTCGGAGGGTCAGTACTGAGGGAGCACCGCACTGTCAGAGGGTCAGTGCTGAGGGAGCGTCGCACTGTTGAAGGGTCAGTGCTGAGGGAGTGCCGCACTGTCAGAGGGTCAGTGCTGAGGGAGCACTGCACTGTCGGAGGGTCAGTACTGAGGGACTCCCGCACTGTCGGATGGTCAGTGCTGAGGGAGCGCCGCACTGTCAGAGGGTCAGTGCTGAGGGAGCGTCGTACTGTCGGAGGGTCAGTGCTAAGGGAGTGTCGCGCTGTCGGAGGGTCAGTGCTGAGGGAGCGCTGCACTGTCGGAGGGTCAGTGCTGAGGGAGTGCTGCACTGTCAGAGGGACAGTGCTGAGGGAGCGTCGCACTGTCGGAGGGTCAATGCTGAGGGAGCGCTGCACTGTCGGAGGGTCAGTGCTGAGGGAGCGCCGCACTGTAGGAGGGTCAGTGCTGAGGGAGCGCCGCACTGTCGGAGGGTCAGTGCTGAGGGAGCGCCGCACTGTAGGAGGGTCAGTGCTGAGGGAGTGCCGCACTGTCGGAGGGTCAGTGCTGTGGGAGCGCCGCACTGTCGGAACGTCAGTACTGAGGGAGCGCCGCACTGTCGGAGGGTCAGTGCTGAGGGAGTGCCGCACTGTCGGAGGGTCAGTGCTGAGGGAGCGCCACACTTGCGGAGGGTCAGTGCTGAGGGAGCGACACACTTGCGGAGGGTCAGTGCTGAGGGAGCGCAGCACTGTCGGAGTATCAGTGCTGAGAGAGCACCGCACTGTCGGAGGGTCAGTGCTAATGGGGCACCCCACTGTCGGAGGGTGAGTACTGAGGGAGCACCCCACTGTCGGAGGGTCAGTGATGAGGGAGCGCCACACTTGCGGAGGGTCAGTGCTGAGGGAGCGCCGCTCTGTCGGAGTATCAGTGCTGAGAGAGCACCGCACTGTCGGAGGGTCAGTGCTGAGGGAGCGCCGCACTGTCGGAGGGTCAGTGCTGAGGGAGCGCCGCACTGTCGGAGGGTCAGTGCTGGTGGAGCGCCGCATTGTCGGAGGATTCGTGCTGTGGGAGCGCCGCACTGTCAGAGGGTCAGTGCTGAGGGAGCGCCGCACTGTCGGAGGGCCAATGCTGGGAGAGCGGCACACTGTAGGAGTGTCAGTGCTGAGGGAGCGCCGCACTGTCGGAGGGTCCGTGCTGAGGGAGCGCCTCACTGTCGGAGGGTGAGTGCTGAGGGAGCGCCGCACTGTCGGAGGGTCAGTGCTGAGGGAGCGCCGCACTGTCGGAGGGTCAGTGATGAGGGAGCGCCGCACTGTAGGAGGGTCAGTGCTGAGGGAGCGCCGCTCTGTCGGAGGGTCAGTGCTCATGGAGCGCCGCACTGTAGGAGGGTCAGTGCTCATGGAGCGCCGCACTGTAGGAGGGTCAGTGCTGAGGGAGCGCCGCACTGTCGGAGGGTCAGTGCTCATGGAGCGCCGCACTGTAGGAGGGTCAGTGCTAAGGGAGTGCCGCACTGTCGGAGGGTCAGTGCTGAGGGAGCGCCGCACTGTCGGAGGGTCAGTGCTGAGGGAGCGCTGCACTGTGGGAGGGTCAGTGCTGGGGGATCGACGCATTGTCGGAGGGTCAGTGCTGAGGGAGCGCCGCACTGCCGGAGGGTCAGTGCTGAGGGAGCACCGCACTGTCGGAGGGCCAGTGCTGAGGGATCGCCGCACTGTTGAAGGGTCAGTGCTGAGGGAGTGCCGCACTGTCAGAGGGTCAGTGCTGAGGGAGCGCCGCACTGTCGGAGGGTCAGTGCTGAGGGAGCGCCGCACTGTCGGAGGGTCAGTGCTGAGGGAGTGCCGGACTGTCGGAGGGTAGGTGCTGAGGGAGCGCTGCACTGTCGGAGGGTCAGTGCTGAGGGAGCGCCGCACTGTCAGAGGGTCAATACTGAGGGAGCGCTGCACTATCGGAGGGTCAGTGCTGAGGGAGCACCGCACTGTAGGAGGGTCAGTGCTGAGGGAGTGCCGCACAGTCGGAGGGTCAGTGCTGAGGGAGCGCCGCACTGTCGGAGCGTCAGTACTGAGGGAGCGCCGCTCTGTCGGAGAGTCACTGCTGAGGGAGCACCGCACTGTCGGAGGGTCAGTGCTGAGGGAGCGCCACACTGGTGGAGGGTCAGTGCTGAGGGAGCGCCGCACCGTCGGAGTATCAGTGCTGAGAGAGCACCGCACTGTCGGAGGGTCAGTACTGAGGGAGCACCGCACTGTCAGAGGGTCAGTGCTGAGGGAGCGTCGCACTGTTGAAGGGTCAGTGCTGAGGGAGTGCCGCACTGTCAGAGGGTCAGTGCTGAGGGAGCACTGCACTGTCGGAGGGTCAGTACTGAGGGACTGCCGCACTGTCGGATGGTCAGTGCTGAGGGAGCGCCGCACTGTAGGAGGGTCAGTGCTAAGGGAGTGCCGCTCTGTCGGAGGGTCAGTGCTGAGGGAGCGCCGCACTGTCGGAGGGTCAGTGCTGAGGGAGCGCAGCACTGTGGGAGGGTCAGTGCTGGGGGATCGACGCATTGTCGGAGGGTCAGTGCTGAGGGAGCGCCGCACTGTCGGAGGGTCAGTGCTGAGGGAGCGTCGCACTCTAGGAGGGTCAGTGCTGAGGGAGCACCGCACTGTCGGAGGGCTAGTGCTGGTGGAGCGCCGCATTGTCGGAGGGTTCGTGCTGGGGGATCGCCGCACTGTCGGAGGGTCAGTGCTGTGGGAGCGCCGCACTGTCAGAGGGTCAGTGCTGAGGGAGCGCCGCACTGTCGGAGGGTCAGTGCTGGGGGAGCGCCACACTGTAGGAGGGTCAGGGCTGAGGGAGTGCCGCACTGTCGGAGGGTCAGTGCTGAGGGATCGCCGCAATGTCGGAGGGTCAGTGCTGAGGGAGCGCCGCACTGTCGGAGGGTGAGTGCTGAGGGAGCGCCGCACTGTCGGAGGGTCAGTGCTGAGAGAGCGCCGCACTGTCGGAGGGTCAGTGCTGAGGGAGCACCGCACTGTCGGAGGGTCAGTGCAGAGGGAGTGCCGAACTGTCGGAGGGTCAGTGCTGAGGGAGTGCCGCACTGTCGGAGGGTCAGTGCTGAGGGAGCGCTGCACTGTCGGAGGGTCAGTGCTGAGGGAGTGCCGCACTGTCAGAGGGTCAATACTGAGGGAGCGCTGCACGATCGGAGGGTCAGTGCTGAGGGAGCGCCGCACTGTAGGAGGGTCAGTGCAGAGGGACCGCCGCACTGTCGGAAGGTCAGTGCTGAGGGAGTGCCGCACTGTCAGAGGGTCAGTGCAGAGTGAGCGCCGC
Organism: Scyliorhinus torazame; assembly: GCF_047496885.1. Lineage (NCBI taxonomy): Eukaryota > Metazoa > Chordata > Chondrichthyes > Carcharhiniformes > Scyliorhinidae > Scyliorhinus > Scyliorhinus torazame. Next base: position 17,718,979 of record NC_092728.1, read on the forward strand.
ACTGTCGGAGGGTCAGTGCTGAGGGAGCACCGCACTGTAGGAGGGTCAGTGCTGAGGGAGCGCCGCACTGTCGGAGGGTCAGTGCTGAGGGAGCACCGCACTGTCGGAGGGCCAGTGCTGGTGGAGCGCCGCATTGTCGGAGGGTTCGTGCTGGGGGATCGCCGCACTGTCGGAGGGTCAGTGCTGTGGGAGCGCCGCACTGTCAGAGGGTCAGTGCTGAGGGAGCACCGCACTGTCGGAGGGTCAGTGCTGGGGGAGCGCCACACTGTAGGAGGGTCAGGGCTGAGGGAGTGCCGCACTGTCGTAGGGTCCGTGCTGAGGGATCGCCGCAATGTCGGAGGGTCAGGTCTGAGGGAGCGCCGCACTGTCGGAGGGTTAGTGCTGATGGAGCGCCGCACTGTCGGAGGGTCAGTGCTGCGGGAGCGCCGCACTGTCGGAGGGTCAGTGCTGAGGGAGCACCGCACTGTCGGAGGGTCAGTGCAGAGGGAGTGCCGAACTGTCGGAGGGTCAGTGCTGAGGGAGTGCCGGACTGTCGGAGGGTCAGTGCTAATGGAGCACCCCACTGTCGGAGGGTCAGTACTGAGGGAGCACCCCACTGTCGGAGGGTCAGTGCTGAGGGACCGCCGCACTGTCGGAGGGTCAGTGCTGGGGGAGCGCCACACTGTCGTAGGGTCAGTGCTGAGGGAGCGCCACACGGTCGGAGGGTCAGTGCTGAGGGAGCGCCTCACTGTCGGAGGGTCAGTGCTGAGGGAGCGCCGCACTGTCAGAGGGTCAGTGCTGAGGGAGCGCCGCACTGTCGGAGGGTCAGTGCTGAGGGAGCGCCGCACTGTCGGAGTGTCAGTGCTGAGGGAGTGCCGCACTGTCAGAGGGTCAGTGCTGTGGGAGCACTGCACTGTCGGATGGTCAGTACTGAGGGAGCGCCGCACTGTCGGAGTGTCAGTGCTGAGGGAGTGCCGCACTGTCGGAGGGTCAGTGCTGGGGGAGCGCCACACTGTCGTAGGGTCAGTGCTGAGGGAGCGCCGCACTGTCGGAGGGTCAGTGCTGAGGGAGTGCCGCACTGTCAGAGGGTCAGTGCTGTGGGAGCACTGCACTGTCGGATGGTCAGTACTGAGGGAGCGCCGCACTGTCGGAGGGTCAGTGCTGGGGGAGCGCCACACTGTCGTAGGGTCAGTGCTGAGGGAGCGCCGCACTGTCGGAGTGTCAGTGCTGAGGGAGTGCCGCACTGTCAGAGGGTCAGTGCTGTGGGAGCGCCGCACTGTAGGAGGGTCAGTGCTGAGGGAGCGCCGCACTGTCGGAGGGTCAGTACTGAGGGAGCGCCGCACTGTCGGAGGGTCAGTGCTGAAGGAGCACCGCACTGTCGGAGGGTCAGTGCTGAGGGAGCGCCGCACTGTCGGAGTTTCAGTACTGAGGGAGCGCCGCACTGTCAGAGGGTCAGTGCTGAGGGAGCGCCGCACTGTCAGAGGGTCAGTGCTGAGGGAGCGCCGCACTGTCGGAGGGTCAGTGCTGAGGGAGTGCCGCACTGTCAGAGGGTCAGTGCTGAGGGAGCACTGCACTGTCGGAGTTTCAGTACTGAGGGAGTGCCGCACTGTCGGAGGGTCAGTGCTGAGGGAGCACTGCACTGTCGGAGTTTCAGTACTGAGGGAGTGCCGCACTGTCAGAGGGTCAGTGCTGAGGGAGCACTGCACTGTCGGAGTTTCAGTACTGAGGGAGTGCCGCACTGTCGGAGGGTCAGTGCTGAGGGAGTGCCGCACTGTCAGAGGGTCAGTGCTGAGGGAGCACTGCACTGTCGGAGTTTCAGTACTGAGGGAGTGCCGCACTGTCGGAGGGTCAGTGCTGAGAGAGCGCCGCACTGTCGGAGGGTCAGTGCTGAGGGAGCGCCGCACTGTCGGAGGGTCAGTGCTGAGAGAGCGCCGCACTGTCGGAGGGTCAGTGCTGAGGGAGCACCGCACTGTCGGAGGGTCAGTGCAGAGGGAGTGCCGAACTGTCGGAGGGTCAGTGCTGAGGGAGTGCCGCACTGTCGGAGGGTCAGTGCTGAGGGAGCGCTGCACTGTCGGAGGGTCAGTGCTGAGGGAGTGCCGCACTGTCAGAGGGTCAATACTGAGGGAGCGCTGCACTATCGGAGGGTCAGTGCTGAGGGAGCGCCGCACTGTAGGAGGGTCAGTGCTGAGGGAGCGCCGCACTGTCGGAGGGTCAGTGCTGAGGGAGTGCCGCACTGTCAGAGGGTCAATGCAGAGTGAGCGCCGCACTGTCGGAGGGTCAGTGCTGAGGGAGCACCGCACTGTAGGAGGGTCAGTGCTGAGGGAGTGCCGCACAGTCGGAGGGTCAGTGCTGAGGGAGCGCCGCACTGTCGGAGGGTCAGTGCTGAGGGAGCACCGCACTGTCGGAGGGCCAGTGCTGGTGGAGCGCCGCATTGTCGGAGGGTCAGGTCTGAGGGAGCGCCGCACTGTCGGAGGGTGAGTGCTGAGGGAGCGCCGCACTGTCGGAGGGTCAGTGCTGAGGGAGCGCCGCACTGTCGGAGGGTCAGTGCTGAGGGAGCACCGTACTGTCGGAGGGTCAGTGCAGAGGGAGTGCCGAACTGTCGGAGGGTCAGTGCTGAGGGAGTGCCGGACTGTCGGAGGGTAGGTGCTGAGGGAGCGCTGCACTGTCGGAGGGTCAGTGCTGAGGGAGTGCCGCACTGTCAGAGGGTCAATACTGAGGGAGCGCTGCACTATCGGAGGGTCAGTGCAGAGTGAGCGCCGCACTGTCGGAGGGTCAGTGCTGAGGGAGCACCGCACTGTAGGAGGGTCAGTGCTGAGGGAGTGCAGCACAGTCGGAGGGTCAGTGCTGAGGGAGCGCCGCACTGTCGGAGCGTCAGTACTGAGGGAGCGCCGCTCTGTCGGAGAGTCACTGCTGAGGGAGCACCGCACTGTCGGAGGGTCAGTGCTGAGGGAGCGCCACACTGGTGGAGGGTCAGTGCTGAGGGAGCACCGCACTGTCGGAGGGTCAGTACTGAGGGAGCACCGCACTGTCAGAGGGTCAGTGCTGAGGGAGCGTCGCACTGTTGAAGGGTCAGTGCTGAGGGAGTGCCGCACTGTCAGAGGGTCAGTGCTGAGGGAGCACTGCACTGTCGGAGGGTCAGTACTGAGGGACTGCCGCACTGTCGGAGGGTCAGTGCTGAGGGAGCGCCGCACTGTCAGAGGGTCAGTGCTGAGGGAGCGTTGTACTGTCGGAGGGTCAGTGCTAAGGGAGTGTCGCGCTGTCGGAGGGTCAGTGCTGAGGGAGCGCTGCACTGTCGGAGGGTCAATGCTGAGGGAGTGCTGCACTGTCAGAGGGACAGTGCTGAGGGAGCGTCGCACTGTCGGAGGGTCAATGCTGAGGGAGCGCTGCACTGTCGGAGGGTCAGTGCTGAGGGAGCGCCGCACTGTAGGAGGGTCAGTGCTGAGGGAGCGCCGCACTGTCGGAGGGTCAGTGCTGAGGGAGCGCCGCACTGTAGGAGGGTCAGTGCTGAGGGAGTGCCGCACTGTCGGAGGGTCAGTGCTGTGGGAGCGCCGCACTGTCGGAACGTCAGTACTGAGGGAGCGCCGCACTGTCGGAGGGTCAGTGCTGAGGGAGTGCCGCACTGTCGGAGGGTCAGTGCTGAGGGAGCGCCACACTTGCGGAGGGTCAGTGCTGAGGGAGCGCCACACTTGCGGAGGGTCAGTGCTGAGGGAGCGCAGCACTGTCGGAGTATCAGTGCTGAGAGAGCACCGCACTGTCGGAGGGTCAGTGCTAATGGGGCACCCCACTGTCGGAGGGTGAGTACTGAGGGAGCACCCCACTGTCGGAGGGTCAGTGCTGAGGGAGCGCCACACTTGCGGAGGGTCAGTGCTGAGGGAGCGCCGCACTGTCGGAGTATCAGTGCTGAGAGAGCACCGCACTGTCGGAGGGTCAGTGCTGAGGGAGCGCCGCACTGTCGGAGGGTCAGTGCTGAGGGAGCGCCGCACTGTCGGAGGGTCAGTGCTGGTGGAGCGCCGCATTGTCGGAGGGTTCGTGCTGTGGGAGCGCCGCACTGTCAGAGGGTCAGTGCTGAGGGAGTGCCGAACTGTCGGAGGGTCAGTGCTGAGGGAGTGCCGGACTGTCGGAGGGTAGGTGCTGAGGGAGCGCTGCACTGTCGGAGGGTCAGTGCTGAGGGAGTGCCGCACTGTCAGAGGGTCAATACTGAGGGAGCGCTGCACTATCGGAGGGTCAGTGCAGAGTGAGCGCCGCACTGTCGGAGGGTCAGTGCTGAGGGAGCACCGCACTGTAGGAGGGTCAGTGCTGAGGGAGTGCCGCACAGTCGGAGGGTCAGTGCTGAGGGAGCGCCGCACTGTCGGAGCGTCAGTACTGAGGGAGCGCCGCTCTGTCGGAGAGTCACTGCTGAGGGAGCACCGCACTGTCGGAGGGTCAGTGCTGAGGGAGCGCCACACTGGTGGAGGGTCAGTGCTGAGGGAGCGCCGCACCGTCGGAGTATCAGTGCTGAGAGAGCACCGCACTGTCGGAGGGTCAGTACTGAGGGAGCACCGCACTGTCAGAGGGTCAGTGCTGAGGGAGCACTGCACTGTCGGAGGGTCAGTACTGAGGGACTGCCGCACTGTCGGAGGGTCAGTGCTGAGGGAGCGCCGCACTGTCAGAGGGTCAGTGCTGAGGGAGCGTCGTACTGTCGGAGGGTCAGTGCTAAGGGAGTGTCGCGCTGTCGGAGGGTCAGTGCTGAGGGAGCGCTGCACTGTCGGAGGGTCAGTGCTGAGGGAGTGCTGCACTGTCAGAGGGACAGTGCTGAGGGAGCGTCGCACTGTCGGAGGGTCAATGCTGAGGGAGCGCTGCACTGTCGGAGGGTCAGTGCTGAGGGAGCGCCGCACTGTAGGAGGGTCAGTGCTGAGGGAGCGCCGCACTGTCGGAGGGTCAGTGCTGAGGGAGCGCCGCACTGTAGGAGGGTCAGTGCTGAGGGAGTGCCGCACTGTCGGAGGGTCAGTGCTGTGGGAGCGCCGCACTGTCGGAACGTCAGTACTGAGGGAGCGCCGCACTGTCGGAGGGTCAGTGCTGAGGGAGTGCCGCACTGTCGGAGGGTCAGTGCTGAGGGAGCGCCACACTTGCGGAGGGTCAGTGCTGAGGGAGCGCCACACTTGCGGAGGGTCAGTGCTGAGGGAGCGCAGCACTGTCGGAGTATCAGTGCTGAGAGAGCACCGCACTGTCGGAGGGTCAGTGCTAATGGGGCACCCCACTGTCGGAGGGTGAGTACTGAGGGAGCACCCCACTGTCGGAGGGTCAGTGCTGAGGGAGCGCCACACTTGCGGAGGGTCAGTGCTGAGGGAGCGCCGCACTGTCGGAGTATCAGTGCTGAGAGAGCACCGCACTGTCGGAGGGTCAGTGCTGAGGGAGCGCCGCACTGTCGGAGGGTCAGTGCTGAGGGAGCGCCTCACTGTCGGAGGGTCAGTGCTGGTGGAGCGCCGCATTGTCGGAGGGTTCGTGCTGTGGGAGCGCCGCACTGTCAGAGGGTCAGTGCTGAGGGAGCGCCGCACTGTCGGAGGGCCAATGCTGGGAGAGCGGCACACTGTAGGAGGGTCAGTGCTGAGGGAGCGCCGCACTGTCGGAGGGTCCGTGCTGAGGGAGCGCCTCACTGTCGGAGGGTGAGTGCTGAGGGAGCGCCGCACTGTCGGAGGGTCAGTGCTGAGGGAGCGCCGCACTGTCGGAGGGTCAGTGATGAGGGAGCGCCGCACTGTAGGAGGGTCAGTGCTGAGGGAGCGCCGCACTGTCGGAGGGTCAGTGCTCATGGAGCGCCGCACTGTAGGAGGGTCAGTGCTAAGGGAGTGCCGCACTGTCGGAGGGTCAGTGCTGAGGGAGCGCCGCACTGTCGGAGGGTCAGTGCTGAGGGAGCGCTGCACTGTGGGAGGGTCAGTGCTGGGGGATCGACGCATTGTCGGAGGGTCAGTGCTGAGGGAGCGCCGCACTGTCGGAGGGTCAGTGCTGAGGGAGCGTCGCACTCTAGGAGGGTCAGTGCTGAGGGAGCACCGCACTGTCGGAGGGCTAGTGCTGGTGGAGCGCCGCATTGTCGGAGGGTTCGTGCTGGGGGATCGCCGCACTGTCGGAGGGTCAGTGCTGTGGGAGCGCCGCACTGTCAGAGGGTCAGTGCTGAGGGAGCGCCGCACTGTCGGAGGGTCAGTGCTGGGGGAGCGCCACACTGTAGGAGGGTCAGGGCTGAGGGAGTGCCGCACTGTCGGAGGGTCAGTGCTGGGGGAGCGCCACACTGTAGGAGGGTCAGGGCTGAGGGAGTGCCGCACTGTCGGAGGGTCAGTGCTGAGGGAGCGCCGCACTGTCGGAGGGTGAGTGCTGAGGGAGCGCCGCACTGTCGGAGGGTCAGTGCTGAGAGAGCGCCGCACTGTCGGAGGGTCCGTGCTGAGGGAGCGCCTCACTGTCGGAGGGTGAGTGCTGAGGGAGCGCCGCACTGTCGGAGGGTCAGTGCTGAGGGAGCGCCGCACTGTCGGAGGGTCAGTGATGAGGGAGCGCCGCACTGTAGGAGGGTCAGTGCTGAGGGAGCGCCGCACTGTCGGAGGGTCAGTGCTCATGGAGCGCCGCACTGTAGGAGGGTCAGTGCTAAGGGAGTGCCGCACTGTCGGAGGGTCAGTGCTGAGGGAGCGCTGCACTGTGGGAGGGTCAGTGCTGGGGGATCGACGCATTGTCGGAGGGTCAGTGCTGAGGGAGCGCCGCACTGTCGGAGGGTCAGTGCTGAGGGAGCGTCTCACTCTAGGAGGGTCAGTGCTGAGGGAGCACCGCACTGTCGGAGGGCTAGTGCTGGTGGAGCGCCGCATTGTCGGAGGGTTCGTGCTGGGGGATCGCCGCACTGTCGGAGGGTCAGTGCTGTGGGAGCGCCGCACTGTCAGAGGGTCAGTGCTGAGGGAGCGCCGCACTGTCGGAGGGTCAGTGCTGGGGGAGCGCCACACTGTAGGAGGGTCAGGGCTGAGGGAGTGCCGCACTGTCGGAGGGTCAGTGCTGAGGGAGCGCCGCACTGTCGGAGGGTGAGTGCTGAGGGAGCGCCGCACTGTCGGAGGGTCAGTGCTGAGAGAGCGCCGCACTGTCGGAGGGTCAGTGCTGAGGGAGCACCGCACTGTCGGAGGGTCAGTGCAGAGGGAGCGCCGAACTGTCGGAGGGTCAGTGCTGAGGGAGTGCCGCACTGTCGGAGGGTCAGTGCTGAGGGAGCGCTGCACTGTCGGAGGGTCAGTGCTGAGGGAGTGCCGCACTGTCAGAGGGTCAATACTGAGGGAGCGCTGCACGATCGGAGGGTCAGTGCTGAGGGAGCGCCGCACTGTAGGAGGGTCAGTGCAGAGGGACCGCCGCACTGTCGGAGGGTCAGTGCTGAGGGAGTGCCGCACTGTCAGAGGGTCAGTGCAGAGTGAGCGCCGCACTGTCGGAGGGTCAGTGCTGAGGGAGCACCGCACTGTAGGAGGGTCAGTGCTGAGGGAGCGCCGCACTGTCGGAGGGTCAGTGCTGAGGGAGCACCGCACTGTCGGAGGGCCAGTGCTGGTGGAGCGCCGCATTGTCGGAGGGTTCGTGCTGGGGGATCGCCGCACTGTCGGAGGGTCAGTGCTGTGGGAGCGCCGCACTGTCAGAGGGTCAGTGCTGAGGGAGCGCCGCACTGTCGGAGAGTCAGTGCTGGGGGAGCGCCACACTGTAGGAGGGGCAGGGCTGAGGGAGTGCCGCACTGTCGTAGGGTCCGTGCTGAGGGATCGCCGCAATGTCGGAGGGTCAGGTCTGAGGGAGCGCCGCACTGTCGGAGGGTTAGTGCTGATGGAGCGCCGCACTGTCGGAGGGTCAGTGCTGAGGGAGCACCGCACTGTCGGAGGGTCAGTGCTGAGGGAGCACCGCACTGTCGGAGGGTCAGTGCAGAGGGAGTGCCGAACTGTCGGAGGGTCAGTGCTGAGGGAGTGCCGGACTGTCGGAGGGTAGGTGCTGAGAGAGCACCGCACTGTCGGAGGGTCAGTGCTAATGGAGCACCCCACTGTCGGAGGGTCAGTACTGAGGGAGCACCCCACTGTCGGCGGGTCAGTGCTGAGGGACCGCCGCACTGTCGGAGGGTCAGTGCTGGGGGAGCGCCACACTGTCGTAGGGTCAGTGCTGAGGGAGCGCCGCACTGTCGGAGGGTCAGTGCTGGTGGAGCGCCGCATTGTCGGAGGGTTCGTGCTGTGGGAGCGCCGCACTGTCAGAGGGTCAGTGCTGAGGGAGCGCCGCACTGTCGGAGGGTCAGTGCTGAGGGAGCACCGCACTGTCGGAGGGTCAGTGCAGAGGGAGTGCCGAACTGTCGGAGGGTCAGTGCTGAGGGAGTGCCGGACTGTCGGAGGGTAGGTGCTGAGGGAGCGCTGCACTGTCAGAGGGTCAATACTGAGGGAGCGCTGCACTATCGGAGGGTCAGTGCAGAGTGAGCGCCGCACTGTCGGAGGGTCAGTGCTGAGGGAGCACCGCACTGTAGGAGGGTCAGTGCTGAGGGAGTGCCGCACAGTCGGAGGGTCAGTGCTGAGGGAGCGCCGCACTGTCGGAGCGTCAGTACTGAGGGAGCGCCGCTCTGTCGGAGAGTCACTGCTGAGGGAGCACCGCACTGTCGGAGGGTCAGTGCTGAGGGAGCGCCACACTGGTGGAGGGTCAGTGCTGAGGGAGCGCCGCACCGTCGGAGTATCAGTGCTGAGAGAGCACCGCACTGTCGGAGGGTCAGTACTGAGGGAGCACCGCACTGTCAGAGGGTCAGTGCTGAGGGAGCACTGCACTGTCGGAGGGTCAGTACTGAGGGACTGCCGCACTGTCGGAGGGTCAGTGCTGAGGGAGCGCCGCACTGTCAGAGGGTCAGTGCTGAGGGAGCGTCGTACTGTCGGAGGGTCAGTGCTAAGGGAGTGTCGCGCTGTCGGAGGGTCAGTGCTGAGGGAGCGCTGCACTGTCGGAGGGTCAGTGCTGAGGGAGTGCTGCACTGTCAGAGGGACAGTGCTGAGGGAGCGTTGCACTGTCGGAGGGTCAATGCTGAGGGAGCGCTGCACTGTCGGAGGGTCAGTGCTGAGGGAGCGCCGCACTGTAGGAGGGTCAGTGCTGAGGGAGCGCCGCACTGTCGGAGGGTCAGTGCTGAGGGAGCGCCGCACTGTAGGAGGGTCAGTGCTGAGGGAGTGCCGCACTGTCGGAGGGTCAGTGCTGTGGGAGCGCCGCACTGTCGGAACGTCAGTACTGAGGGAGCGCCGCACTGTCGGAGGGTCAGTGCTGAGGGAGTGCCGCACTGTCGGAGGGTCAGTGCTGAGGGAGCGCCACACTTGCGGAGGGTCAGTGCTGAGGGAGCGCCACACTTGCGGAGGGTCAGTGCTGAGGGAGCGCAGCACTGTCGGAGTATCAGTGCTGAGAGAGCACCGCACTGTCGGAGGGTCAGTGCTAATGGGGCACCCCACTGTCGGAGGGTGAGTACTGAGGGAGCACCCCACTGTCGGAGGGTCAGTGCTGAGGGAGCGCCACACTTGCGGAGGGTCAGTGCTGAGGGAGCGCCGCACTGTCGGAGTATCAGTGCTGAGAGAGCACCGCACTGTCGGAGGGTCAGTGCTGAGGGAGCGCCGCACTGTCGGAGGGTCAGTGCTGAGGGAGCGCCGCACTGTCGGAGGGTCAGTGCTGGTGGAGCGCCGCATTGTCGGAGGGTTCGTGCTGTGGGAGCGCCGCACTGTCAGAGGGTCAGTGCTGAGGGAGCGCCGCACTGTCGGAGGGCCAATGCTGGGAGAGCGGCACACTGTAGGAGGGTCAGTGCTGAGGGAGCGCCGCACTGTCGGAGGGTCCGTGCTGAGGGAGCGCCTCACTGTCGGAGGGTGAGTGCTGAGGGAGCGCCGCACTGTCTGAGGGTCAGTGCTGAGGGAGCGCCGCACTGTCGGAGGGTCAGTGATGAGGGAGCGCCGCACTGTAGGAGGGTCAGTGCTGAGGGAGCGCCGCACTGTCGGAGGGTCAGTGCTCATGGAGCGCCGCACTGTAGGAGGGTCAGTGCTAAGGGAGTGCCGCACTGTCGGAGGGTCAGTGCTGAGGGAGCGCCGCACTGTCGGAGGGTCAGTGCTGAGGGAGCGCTGCACTGTGGGAGGGTCAGTGCTGGGGGATCGACGCATTGTCGGAGGGTCAGTGCTGAGGGAGCGCCGCACTGTCGGAGGGTCAGTGCTGAGGGAGCGTCGCACTCTAGGAGGGTCAGTGCTGAGGGAGCACCGCACTGTCGGAGGGCTAGCGCTGGTGGAGCGCCGCATTGTCGGAGGGTTCGTGCTGGGGGATCGCCGCACTGTCGGAGGGTCAGTGCTGTGGGAGCGCCGCACTGTCAGAGGGTCAGTGCTGAGGGAGCGCCGCACTGTCGGAGGGTCAGTGCTGGGGGAGCGCCACACTGTAGGAGGGTCAGGGCTGAGGGAGTGCCGCACTGTCGGAGGGTCAGTGCTGAGGGATCGCCGCAATGTCGGAGGGTCAGTGCTGAGGGAGCGCCGCACTGTCGGAGGGTGAGTGCTGAGGGAGCGCCGCACTGTCGGAGGGTCAGTGCTGAGAGAGCGCCGCACTGTCGGAGGGTCAGTACAGAGGGAGTGCCGAACTGTCGGAGGGTCAGTGCTGAGGGAGTGCCGCACTGTCGGAGGGTCAGTGCTGAGGGAGCGCTGCACTGTTGGAGGGTCAGTGCTGAGGGAGTGCCGCACTGTCAGAGGGTCAATACTGAGGGAGCGCTGCACGATCGGAGGGTCAGTGCTGAGGGAGCGCCGCACTGTCAGAGGTTCAGTGCTGAGGGAGCGCCGCACTGTCGGAGGGTCAGTGCTGGGGGAGCGCCACACTGTAGGAGGGTCAGGGCTGAGGGAGTGCCGCACTGTCGTAGGGTCCGTTCTGAGGGATCGCCGCAATGTCGGAGGGTCAGTGCTGAGGGAGCGCCGCACTGTCGGAGGGTGAGTGCTGAGGGAGCGCCGCACTGTCGGAGGTTCAGTGCTGAGAGAGCGCCGCACTGTCGGAGGGTCAGTGCTGAGGGAGCACCGCACTGTCGGAGGGTCAGTGCAGAGGGAGTGCCGAACTGTCGGAGGGTCAGTGCTGAGGGAGTGCCGCACTGTCGGAGGGTCAATACTGAGGGAGCGCTGCACTATCGGAGGGTCAGTGCTGAGGGAGCGCCGCACTGTAGGAGGGTCAGTGCTGAGGGAGCGCCGCACTGTCGGAGGGTCAGTGCTGAGGGAGTGCAGCACTGTCAGAGGGTCAATGCAGAGTGAGCGCCGCACTGTCGGAGGGTCAGTGCTGAGGGAGCACCGCACTGTAGGAGGGTCAGTGCTGAGGGAGTGCCGCACAGTCGGAGGGTCAGTGCTGAGGGAGCGCCGCACTGTCGGAGGGTCAGTGCTGAGGGAGCACCGCACTGTCGGAGGGCCAGTGCTGGTGGAGCGCCGCATTGTCGGAGGGTTCGTGCTGGGGGATCGCCGCACTGTCGGAGGGTCAGTGCTGTGGGAGCGCCGCACTGTCAGAGGGTCAGTGCTGAGGGAGCGCCGCACTGTCGGAGGGTCAGTGCTGGGGGAGCGCCACACTGTAGGAGGGTCAGGGCTGAGGGAGTGCCGCACTGTCGTAGGGTCCGTGCTGAGGGATCGCCGCAATGTCGGAGGGTCAGGTCTGAGGGAGCGCCGCACTGTCGGAGGGTGAGTGCTGAGGGAGCGCCGCACTGTCGGAGGGTCAGTGCTGAGGGAGCGCCGCACTGTCGGAGGGTCAGTGCTGAGGGAGCACCGCACTGTCGGAGGGTCAGTGCAGAGGGAGTGCCGAACTGTCGGAGGGTCAGTGCTGAGGGAGTGCCGGACTGTCGGAGGGTAGGTGCTGAGGGAGCGCTGCACTGTCGGAGGGTCAGTGCTGAGGGAGTGCCGCACTGTCAGAGGGTCAATACTGAGGGAGCGCTGCACTATCGGAGGGTCAGTGCAGAGTGAGCGCCGCACTGTCAGAGGGTCAGTGCTGAGGGAGCACCGCACTGTAGGAGGGTCAGTGCTGAGGGAGTGCCGCACAGTCGGAGGGTCAGTGCTGAGGGAGCGCCGCACTGTCGGAGCGTCAGTACTGAGGGAGCGCCGCTCTGTCGGAGAGTCACTGCTGAGGGAGCACCGCACTGTCGGAGGGTCAGTGCTGAGGGAGCGCCACACTGGTGGAGGGTCAGTGCTGAGGGAGCGCCGCACCGTCGGAGTATCAGTGCTGAGAGAGCACCGCACTGTCGGAGGGTCAGTACTGAGGGAGCACCGCACTGTCAGAGGGTCAGTGCTGAGGGAGCGTCGCACTGTTGAAGGGTCAGTGCTGAGGGAGTGCCGCACTGTCAGAGGGTCAGTGCTGAGGGAGCACTGCACTGTCGGAGGGTCAGTACTGAGGGACTGCCGCACTGTCGGAGGGTCAGTGCTGAGGGAGCGCCGCACTGTCAGAGGGTCAGTGCTGAGGGAGCGTCGTACTGTCGGAGGGTCAGTGCTAAGGGAGTGTCGCGCTGTCGGAGGGTCAGTGCTGAGGGAGCGCTGCACTGTCGGAGGGTCAGTGCTGAGGGAGTGCTGCACTGTCAGAGGGACAGTGCTGAGGGAGCGTCGCACTGTCGGAGGGTCAATGCTGAGGGAGCGCTGCACTGTCGGAGGGTCAGTGCTGAGGGAGCGCCGCACTGTAGGAGGGTCAGTGCTGAGGGAGCGCCGCACTGTCGGAGGGTCAGTGCTGAGGGAGCGCCGCACTGTAGGAGGGTCAGTGCTGAGGGAGTGCCGCACTGTCGGAGGGTCAGTGCTGTGGGAGCGCCGCACTGTCGGAACGTCAGTACTGAGGGAGCGCCGCACTGTCGGAGGGTCAGTGCTGAGGGAGTGCCGCACTGTCGGAGGGTCAGTGCTGAGGGAGCGCCACACTTGCGGAGGGTCAGTGCTGAGGGAGCGCCACACTTGCGGAGGGTCAGTGCTGAGGGAGCGCAGCACTGTCGGAGTATCAGTGCTGAGAGAGCACCGCACTGTCGGAGGGTCAGTGCTAATGGGGCACCCCACTGTCGGAGGGTGAGTACTGAGGGAGCACCCCACTGTCGGAGGGTCAGTGCTGAGGGAGCGCCACACTTGCGGAGGGTCAGTGCTGAGGGAGCGCCGCACTGTCAGAGTATCAGTGCTGAGAGAGCACCGCACTGTCGGAGGGTCAGTGCTGAGGGAGCGCCGCACTGTCGGAGGGTCAGTGCTGAGGGAGCGCCGCACTGTCGGAGGGTCAGTGCTGGTGGAGCGCCGCATTGTCGGAGGGTTCGTGCTGTGGGAGCGCCGCACTGTCAGAGGGTCAGTGCTGAGGGAGCGCCGCACTGTCGGAGGGCCAATGCTGGGAGAGCGGCACACTGTAGGAGGGTCAGTGCTGAGGGAGCGCCGCACTGTCGGAGGGTCCGTGCTGAGGGAGCGCCTCACTGTCGGAGGGTGAGTGCTGAGGGAGCGCCGCACTGTCGGAGGGTCAGTGCTGAGGGAGCGCCGCACTGTAGGAGGGTCAGTGCTGAGGGAGCGCCGCACTGTCGGAGGGTCAGTGCTCATGGAGCGCCGCACTGTAGGAGGGTCAGTGCTAAGGGAGTGCCGCACTGTCGGAGGGTCAGTGCTGAGGGAGCGCTGCACTGTCGGAGTGTCAGTGCTCAGGGAGCGCCGCACTGTCGGAGGGTCAGTGCTGAGGGAGCGCCGCACTGTCGGAGGGTCAGTGCTGAGGGAGCGCCGCACTGTCGGAGTATCAGTGCTGAGAGAGCACCGCACTGTCGGAGGGTCAGTGCTAATGGAGCACCCCACTGTCGGAGGGTCAGTACTGAGGGAGCACCCCACTGTCGGAGGGTCAGTGCTGAGGGACCGCCGCACTGTCGGAGGGTCAGTGCTTGGGGAGCGCCACACTGTCGTAGGGTCAGTGCTGAGGGAGCGCCACACGGTCGGAGGGTCAGTACTGAGGGAGCGCCGCACTGTCGGAGGGTCAATACTGAGGGAGCGCCGCACTGTCGGAGGGTCAGTGCTGAGGGAGCGCCGCACTGTCGGAGGGTCAGTGCTGAGGGAGCGCTGCACTGTGGGAGGGTCAGTGCTGGGGGATCGACGCATTGTCGGAGGGTCAGTGCTGAGGGAGCGCTGCACTGTCGGAGGGTCAGTGCTGAGGGAGTGCTGCACTGTCAGAGGGACAGTGCTGAGGGAGCGTCGCACTGTCGGAGGGTCAATGCTGAGGGAGCGCTGCACTGTCGGAGGGTCCGTGCTGAGGGAGCGCCGCACTGTAGGAGGGTCAGTGCTGAGGGAGCGCCGCACTGTCGGAGGGTCAGTGCTGAGGGAGCGCCGCACTGTAGGAGGGTCAGTGCTGAGGGAGTGCCGCACTGTCGGAGGGTCAGTGCTGTGGGAGCGCCGCACTGTCGGAACGTCAGTACTGAGGGAGCGCCGCACTGTCGGAGGGTCAGTGCTGAGGGAGTGCCGCACTGTCGGAGGGTCAGTGCTGAGGGAGCGCCACACTTGCGGAGGGTCAGTGCTGAGGGAGCGCCACACTTGCGGAGGGTCAGTGCTGAGGGAGCGCAGCACTGTCGGAGTATCAGTGCTGAGAGAGCACCGCACTGTCGGAGGGTCAGTGCTAATGGGGCACCCCACTGTCGGAGGGTGAGTACTGAGGGAGCACCCCACTGTCGGAGGGTCAGTGCTGAGGGAGCGCCACACTTGCGGAGGGTCAGTGCTGAGGGAGCGCCGCACTGTCGGAGTATCAGTGCTGAGAGAGCACCGCACTGTCGGAGGGTCAGTGCTGGGGAGCTCCGCACTGTCGGAGGGTCAGTGCTGAGGGAACGCCGCACTGTTGGACGGTCAGTGCTGATGGAGCGCCGCACTGTCGGAGGGTCAGTGCTGAGGGAGCGCCGCACTGTCGGAGGGTCAGTGCTGAGGGAGCGCTGCACTGTCGGATGGTCAGTGCTGTGGGAGTGCCGCACTGTCAGAGGGTCAGTGCTGAGGGAGCGCCGCACTGTCGGAGGGTCAGTGCTGAGGGAGTGCCGCACTGTCAGAGGGTCAGTGCTGAGGGAGCACTGCACTGTCGGAGGGTCAGTACTGAGGGACTGCCGCACTGTCGGAGGGTAAGTGCTGAGGGAGCGCCGCACTGTCAGAGGGTCAGTGCTGAGGGAGCGTCGTACTGTCGGAGGGTCAGTGCTAAGGGAGTGTCGCGCTGTCGGAGGGTCAGTGCTGAGGGAGCGCTGCACTGTAGGAGGGTCAGTGCTGAGGGAGTGCCGCACTGTCGGAGGGTCAGTGCTGTGGGAGCGCCGCACTGTCGGAGGGTCAATGCTGAGGGAGCGCTGCACTGTCGGAGGGTCAGTGCTGAGGGAGCGCCGCACTGTAGGAGGGTCAGTGCTGAGGGAGCGCCGCACTGTCGGAGGGTCAGTGCTGAGGGAGCGCCGCACTGTAGGAGGGTCAGTGCTGAGGGAGTGCCGCACTGTCGGAGGGTCAGTGCTGTGGGAGCGCCGCACTGTCGGAACGTCAGTACTGAGGGAGCGCCGCACTGTCGGAGGGTCAGTGCTGAGGGAGTGCCGCACTGTCGGAGGGTCAGTGCTGAGGGAGCGCCACACTTGCGGAGGGTCAGTGCTGAGGGAGCGAGCACTGTCGGAGTATCAGTGCTGAGAGAGCACCGCACTGTCGGAGGGTCAGTGCTAATGGGGCACCCCACTGTCGGAGGGTGAGTACTGAGGGAGCACCCCACTGTCGGAGGGTCAGTGCTGAGGGAGCGCCACACATGCGGAGGGTCAGTGCTGAGGGAGCGCCGCACTGTCGGAGTATCAGTGCTGAGAGAGCACCGCACTGTCGGAGGGTCAGTGCTGAGGGAGCGCCGCACTGTCGGAGGGTCAGTGCTGAGGGAGCGCCACACTGTCGGAGGGTCAGTGCTGGTGGAGCGCCGCATTGTCGGAGGGTTCGTGCTGTGGGAGCGCCGCACTGTCAGAGGGTCAGTGCTGAGGGAGCGCCGCACTGTCGGAGGGCCAATGCTGGGAGAGCGGCACACTGTAGGAGGGTCAGTGCTGAGGGAGCGCCGCACTGTCGGAGGGTCCGTGCTGAGGGAGCGCCTCACTGTCGGAGGGTGAGTGCTGAGGGAGCGCCGCACTGTCGGAGGGTCAGTGCTGAGGGAGCGCCGCACTGTAGGAGGGTCAGTGCTGAGGGAGCGCCGCACTGTCGGAGGGTCAGTGCTCATGGAGCGCCGCACTGTAGGACGGTCAGTGCTAAGGGAGTGCCGCACTGTCGGAGGGTCAGTGCTGAGGGAGCGCTGCACTGTCGGAGTGTCAGTGCTCAGGGAGCGCCGCACTGTCGGAGGGTCAGTGCTGAGGGAGCGCCGCACTGTCGGAGATCAGTGCTGAGGGAGCGCCGCACTGTCGGAGTATCAGTGCTGAGAGAGCACCGCACTGTCGGAGGGTCAGTGCTAATGGAGCACCCCACTGTCGGAGGGTCAGTACTGAGGGAGCACCCCACTGTCGGAGGGTCAGTGCTGAGGGACCGCCGCACTGTCGGAGGGTCAGTGCTTGGGGAGCGCCACACTGTCGTAGGGTCAGTGCTGAGGGAGCGCCACACGGTCGGAGGGTCAGTACTGAGGGAGCGCCGCACTGTCGGAGGGTCAATACTGAGGGAGCGCCGCACTGTCGGAGGGTCAGTGCTGAGGGAGCGCCGCACTGTCGGAGGGTCAGTGCTGAGGGAGCGCTGCACTGTGGGAGGGTCAGTGCTGGGGGATCGACGCATTGTCGGAGGGTCAGTGCTGAGGGAGCGCTGCACTGTCGGAGGGTCAGTGCTGAGGGAGTGCTGCACTGTCAGAGGGACAGTGCTGAGGGAGCGTCGCACTGTCGGAGGGTCAATGCTGAGGGAGCGCTGCACTGTCGGAGGGTCAGTGCTGAGGGAGCGCCGCACTGTAGGAGGGTCAGTGCTGAGGGAGCGCCGCACTGTCGGAGGGTCAGTGCTGAGGGAGCGCCGCACTGTAGGAGGGTCAGTGCTGAGGGAGTGCCGCACTGTCGGAGGGTCAGTGCTGTGGGAGCGCCGCACTGTCGGAACGTCAGTACTGAGGGAGCGCCGCACTGTCGGAGGGTCAGTGCTGAGGGAGTGCCGCACTGTCGGAGGGTCAGTGCTGAGGGAGCGCCACACTTGCGGAGGGTCAGTGCTGAGGGAGCGCCACACTTGCGGAGGGTCAGTGCTGAGGGAGCGCAGCACTGTCGGAGTATCAGTGCTGAGAGAGCACCGCACTGTCGGAGGGTCAGTGCTAATGGGGCACCCCACTGTCGGAGGGTGAGTACTGAGGGAGCACCCCACTGTCGGAGGGTCAGTGCTGAGGGAGCGCCACACTTGCGGAGGGTCAGTGCTGAGGGAGCGCCGCACTGTCGGAGTATCAGTGCTGAGAGAGCACCGCACTGTCGGAGGGTCAGTGCTGGGGAGCTCCGCACTGTAGGAGGGTCAGTGCTGAGGGAACGCCGCACTGTTGGACGGTCAGTGCTGATGGAGCGCCGCACTGTCGGAGGGTCAGTGCTGAGGGAGCGCCGCACTGTCGGAGGGTCAGTGCTGAGGGAGCGCTGCACTGTCGGATGGTCAGTGCTGTGGGAGTGCCGCACTGTCAGAGGGTCAGTGCTGAGGGAGCGCCGCACTGTCGGAGGGTCAGTGTTGGGTGAGCGCCTCGCTGTCGGAGGGACAGTGCTGAGGGAGTGCCGCACTGTCGGAGGGTGAGTGCTGAGGGAGCGCCGCTCTGTCGGAGGGTCAGTGCTGAGGGAGCGCTGCACTGTGGGAGGGTCAGTACTGAGCGATTGCCGCACTGTCGAAGGGTCAGTGCTGAGGGAGCGCCGAACTGTCGGAGGATCAGTGCTGATGTAGCGCCGCACTGTCGGAGGGTCAGTGCTGGGGGGCTCCGCACTGTGGGAGGGTCAGTGCTGAGGGAGCGCTCCACTGTGGGAGGGTCAGTACTGAGGGAGTGCCGCACTGTCGGAGGGTCAGTGCTGAGGGAGCGCCGCACTGTCGGAGGGTCAGTTCTGAGGGAGTGCCACACTGTCGGACGGTCAGTCTGAGGGAGCGCCGCACTGTCGGAGGGTCAGTGCTGGGGGAGCTCCGCACTGTCGGAGGGTCAGTGCTGAGGGAGCGCTGCACTGTCGGAAGGTCAGTGCTGAGGGAGCACCGCACTGTCGGAGGCTCAGTGCTGAGGGGGGGCCTCACTGTCGGAGAGTCAGTGCTGAGGGAGCGCCTCACTGTCGGTGGGTCTGTGCTGAGGGAGCGCTGCACTGTCGGAAGGTCAGTGCTGAGGGAGCGCCGCATTGTCGGAGGGTTCGTGCTGTGGGAGCGCCGCACTGTCAGAGGGTCAGTGCTGAGGGAGCGCCGCACTGTCGGAGGGCCAATGCTGGGAGAGCGGCACACTGTAGGAGGGTCAGTGCTGAGGGAGCGCCGCACTGTCGGAGGGTCCGTGCTGAGGGAGCGCCTCACTGTCGGAGGGTGAGTGCTGAGGGAGCGCCGCACTGTCGGAGGGTCAGTGCTGAGGGAGCGCCGCACTGTAGGAGGGTCAGTGCTGAGGGAGCGCCGCACTGTCGGAGGGTCAGTGCTCATGGAGCGCCGCACTGTAGGAGGGTCAGTGCTAAGGGAGTGCCGCACTGTCGGAGGGTCAGTGCTGAGGGAGCGCTGCACTGTCGGAGTGTCAGTGCTCAGGGAGCGCCGCACTGTCGGAGGGTCAGTGCTGAGGGAGCGCCGCACTGTCGGAGGGTCAGTGCTGAGGGAGCGCCGCACTGTCGGAGTATCAGTGCTGAGAGAGCACCGCACTGTCGGAGGGTCAGTGCTAATGGAGCACCCCACTGTCGGAGGGTCAGTACTGAGGGAGCACCCCACTGTCGGAGGGTCAGTGCTGAGGGACCGCCGCACTGTCGGAGGGTCAGTGCTTGGGGAGCGCCACACTGTCGTAGGGTCAGTGCTGAGGGAGCGCCACACGGTCGGAGGGTCAGTACTGAGGGAGCGCCGCACTGTCGGAGGGTCAATACTGAGGGAGCGCCGCACTGTCGGAGGGTCAGTGCTGAGGGAGCGCCGCACTGTCGGAGGGTCAGTGCTGAGGGAGCGCTGCACTGTGGGAGGGTCAGTGCTGGGGGATCGACGCATTGTCGGAGGGTCAGTGCTGAGGGAGCACCGCACTGTCGGAGGGTTCGTGCTGGGGGATCGCCGCACTGTCGGAGGGTCAGTGCTGTGGGAGCGCCGCACTGTCAGAGGGTCAGTGCTGAGGGAGCGCCGCACTGTCGGAGGGTCAGTGCTGAGTGAGTGCCGCACTGTCAGAGGGTCAGTGCTGGGGAGCTCCGCACTGTCGGAGGGTCAGTGCTGAGGGAACGCCGCACTGTTGGACGGTCAGTGCTGATGGAGCGCCGCACTGTCGGAGGGTCAGTGCTGAGGGAGCGCCGCACTGTCGGAGGGTCAGTGCTGAGGGAGCGCTGCACTGTCGGATGGTCAGTGCTGTGGGAGTGCCGCACTGTCAGAGGGTCAGTGCTGAGGGAGCGCCGCACTGTCGGAGGGTCAGTGTTGGGTGAGCGCCTCGCTGTCGGAGGGTCAGTGCTGAGGGAGCGCCGCACTGTAGGAGGGTCAGTGCTGAGGGAGCGCCGCACTGTCGGAGGGTCAGTGCTGAGGGAGCGCCGCACTGTAGGAGGGTCAGTGCTGAGGGAGTGCCGCACTGTCGGAGGGTCAGTGCTGTGGGAGCGCCGCACTGTCGGAACGTCAGTACTGAGGGAGCGCCGCACTGTCGGAGGGTCAGTGCTGAGGGAGTGCCGCACTGTCGGAGGGTCAGTGCTGAGGGAGCGCCACACTTGCGGAGGGTCAGTGCTGAGGGAGCGCCACACTTGCGGAGGGTCAGTGCTGAGGGAGCGCAGCACTGTCGGAGTATCAGTGCTGAGAGAGCACCGCACTGTCGGAGGGTCAGTGCTAATGGGGCACCCCACTGTCGGAGGGTGAGTACTGAGGGAGCACCCCACTGTCGGAGGGTCAGTGCTGAGGGAGCGCCACACTTGCGGAGGGTCAGTGCTGAGGGAGCGCCGCACTGTCGGAGTATCAGTGCTGAGAGAGCACCGCACTGTCGGAGGGTCAGTGCTGGGGAGCTCCGCACTGTAGGAGGGTCAGTGCTGAGGGAACGCCGCACTGTTGGACGGTCAGTGCTGATGGAGCGCCGCACTGTCGGAGGGTCAGTGCTGAGGGAGCGCCGCACTGTCGGAGGGTCAGTGCTGAGGGAGCGCTGCACTGTCGGATGGTCAGTGCTGTGGGAGTGCCGCACTGTCAGAGGGTCAGTGCTGAGGGAGCGCCGCACTGTCGGAGGGTCAGTGTTGGGTGAGCGCCTCGCTGTCGGAGGGACAGTGCTGAGGGAGTGCCGCACTGTCGGAGGGTGAGTGCTGAGGGAGCGCCGCTCTGTCGGAGGGTCAGTGCTGAGGGAGCGCTGCACTGTGGGAGGGTCAGTACTGAGCGATTGCCGCACTGTCGAAGGGTCAGTGCTGAGGGAGCGCCGAACTGTCGGAGGATCAGTGCTGATGTAGCGCCGCACTGTCGGAGGGTCAGTGCTGGGGGGCTCCGCACTGTGGGAGGGTCAGTGCTGAGGGAGCGCTCCACTGTGGGAGGGTCAGTACTGAGGGAGTGCCGCACTGTCGGAGGGTCAGTGCTGAGGGAGCGCCGCACTGTCGGAGGGTCAGTTCTGAGGGAGTGCCACACTGTCGGACGGTCAGTCTGAGGGAGCGCCGCACTGTCGGAGGGTCAGTGCTGGGGGAGCTCCGCACTGTCGGAGGGTCAGTGCTGAGGGAGCGCTGCACTGTCGGAAGGTCAGTGCTGAGGGAGCACCGCACTGTCGGAGGGTCAGTGCTGAGGGGGGGCCTCACTGTCGGAGAGTCAGTGCTGAGGGAGCGCCTCACTGTCGGTGGGTCTGTGCTGAGGGAGCGCTGCACTGTCGGAAGGTCAGTGCTGAGGGAGCGCCGCATTGTCGGAGGGTTCGTGCTGTGGGAGCGCCGCACTGTCAGAGGGTCAGTGCTGAGGGAGCGCCGCACTGTCGGAGGGCCAATGCTGGGAGAGCGGCACACTGTAGGAGGGTCAGTGCTGAGGGAGCGCCGCACTGTCGGAGGGTCCGTGCTGAGGGAGCGCCTCACTGTCGGAGGGTGAGTGCTGAGGGAGCGCCGCACTGTCGGAGGGTCAGTGCTGAGGGAGCGCCGCACTGTAGGAGGGTCAGTGCTGAGGGAGCGCCGCACTGTCGGAGGGTCAGTGCTCATGGAGCGCCGCACTGTAGGAGGGTCAGTGCTAAGGGAGTGCCGCACTGTCGGAGGGTCAGTGCTGAGGGAGCGCTGCACTGTCGGAGTGTCAGTGCTCAGGGAGCGCCGCACTGTCGGAGGGTCAGTGCTGAGGGAGCGCCGCACTGTCGGAGGGTCAGTGCTGAGGGAGCGCCGCACTGTCGGAGTATCAGTGCTGAGAGAGCACCGCACTGTCGGAGGGTCAGTGCTAATGGAGCACCCCACTGTCGGAGGGTCAGTACTGAGGGAGCACCCCACTGTCGGAGGGTCAGTGCTGAGGGACCGCCGCACTGTCGGAGGGTCAGTGCTTGGGGAGCGCCACACTGTCGTAGGGTCAGTGCTGAGGGAGCGCCACACGGTCGGAGGGTCAGTACTGAGGGAGCGCCGCACTGTCGGAGGGTCAATACTGAGGGAGCGCCGCACTGTCGGAGGGTCAGTGCTGAGGGAGCGCCGCACTGTCGGAGGGTCAGTGCTGAGGGAGCGCTGCACTGTGGGAGGGTCAGTGCTGGGGGATCGACGCATTGTCGGAGGGTCAGTGCTGAGGGAGCACCGCACTGTCGGAGGGTTCGTGCTGGGGGATCGCCGCACTGTCGGAGGGTCAGTGCTGTGGGAGCGCCGCACTGTCAGAGGGTCAGTGCTGAGGGAGCGCCGCACTGTCGGAGGGTCAGTGCTGAGTGAGTGCCGCACTGTCAGAGGGTCAGTGCTGGGGAGCTCCGCACTGTCGGAGGGTCAGTGCTGAGGGAACGCCGCACTGTTGGACGGTCAGTGCTGATGGAGCGCCGCACTGTCGGAGGGTCAGTGCTGAGGGAGCGCCGCACTGTCGGAGGGTCAGTGCTGAGGGAGCGCTGCACTGTCGGATGGTCAGTGCTGTGGGAGTGCCGCACTGTCAGAGGGTCAGTGCTGAGGGAGCGCCGCACTGTCGGAGGGTCAGTGTTGGGTGAGCGCCTCGCTGTCGGAGGGATAGTGCTGAGGGAGTGCCGCACTGTCGGAGGGTGAGTGCTGAGGGAGCGCCGCTCTGTCGGAGGGTCAGTGCTGAGGGAGCGCTGCACTGTGGGAGGGTCAGTACTGAGCGATTGCCGCACTGTCGAAGGGTCAGTGCTGAGGGAGCGCCGAACTGTCAGAGGATCAGTGCTGATGTAGCGCCGCACTGTCGGAGGGTCAGTGCTGGGGGGCTCCGCACTGTGGGAGGGTCAGTGCTGAGGGAGCGCTCCACTGTGGGAGGGTCAGTACTGAGGGAGTGCCGCACTGTCGGAGGGTCAGTGCTGAGGGAGCGCCGCACTGTCGGAGGGTCAGTTCTGAGGGAGTGCCACACTGTCGGAGGGTCAGTCTGAGGGAGCGCCGCACTGTCGGAGGGTCAGTGCTGGGGGAGCTCCGCACTGTCGGAGGGTCAGTGCTGAGGGAGCGCTGCACTGTCGGAAGGTCAGTGCTGAGGGAGCACCGCACTGTCGGAGGGTCAGTGCTGAGGGGGGGCCTCACTGTCGGAGAGTCAGTGCTGAGGGAGCGCCTCACTGTCGGTGGGTCTGTGCTGAGGGAGCGCTGCACTGTCGGAAGGTCAGTGCTGAGGGAGCACCGCACTGTCGGAGGGTCAGTGCTGAGGGGGGGCCTCACTGTCGGAGAGTCAGTGCTGAGGGAGCGCCTCACTGTCGGAGAGTCAGTGCTGAGGGAGCACCTCACTGTCGGAGGGTCAGTGCTGAGGGAGTGCCGCGCTGTCGGAGGGTCAGTGCTGGGGAGCTCCGCACTGTCGGAGGGTCAGTGCTGAGGGAGCTCCGCACTGTCGGAGGGTCAGTGCTGAGGGAGCGCCGCACTGTCGGAGGGTCAGTGCTGAGGGAGCTCCGCGCTGTCGGAGGGTCAGTGCTGGGGAGCTACGCACTGTCGGAGGGTCAGTGCTGAGGGAGCGCCGCACTGTCAGAGGGACACTGCTGAGGGAGCGCCGCACTGTCGGAGGGTCTGTGCTGAGGGAGCGCCGCACTGTCGGAGGGTCAGTGCTGAGGGGGCGCCTCACTGTCGGAGAGTCAGTGCTGAGGGAGCGCCTCACTGTCGGAGAGTCAGTGCTGAGGGAGCACCTCACTGTCGGAGGGTCAGTGCTGAGAGAGCGCCGCACTGTCGGAGGGTCAGTGCTGAGGGAGTGCCGCGCTGTCGGAGGGTCAATGCTGGGGAGCTCCGCACTGTCGGAGGGTCAGTGCTGAGGGAGCTCCGCACTGTCGGAGGGTCAGTGCTGAGGGAGCGCCGCACTGTCGGAGGGTCAGTGCTGAGGGAGCTCCGCGCTGTCGGAGGGTCAGTGCTGGGGAGCTCCGCACTGTCGGAGGGTCAGTGCGGAGGGAGCGCCGCACTGTCGGAGGGTCAGTACTGAGGGAGTGCCAAACTGTCGGAGGGTCAGTCTGAGGGAGCGCCGCACTGTCGGAGGGTCAGTGCTGGGGGAGCTCCGCACTGTCGGAGGGTCAGTGCTGAGGGAGCGCTGAACTGTGGGAGGGTCAGTGCTGAGGGAGTGCCGCACTGTCGGAGGGTCAGTGCTGAGGGAGCACCTCACTGTCGGAGGGTCAGTGCTGGGGGAGCTCCGCACTGTCGGAAGGTCAGTGCTGAGGGAGCACCGCACTGTCGGAGGGTCAGTGCTGAGGGAGCGCCGCACTGTCGGATGGTCAGTGCTGAGGGAGCGCCGCACTGTCGGAGGGTCAGTGCTGAGGGAGCGCCGCACTGTCGGAGGGTCAGTGCTGAGGGAGCGCCTCACTGTCGGACAGTCAGTGCTGAGGGAGCACCTCACTGTCGGAGGGTCAGTGCTGAGGGAGCGCCGCACTGTCGGAGGGTCAGTGCTGATGGAGCGCCGCACTGTCGGAGGGTCAGTGCTGAGGGAGTGCCGCACTGTCGGAGGGTCAGTGCTGGGGGAGCGCCGCACTGTCGGAGGGTCAGTGCTGAGGGAGGGCCGCACTGTCGGAGGCACAGTGCTGAGGGAGCGCCGCACTGTGGGAGTGTCAGTGCTGAGGGAGCGCCGCACTGTCGGAGGGTCAGTGCTGAGGGAGCGCTGCACTGCCGGAGGGTCAGTGCTGAGGGAGCGCCGCACTTTGGGAGTGTCAGTGCTGAGCGAGCGCTGCACTGTCGGAGGGTCAGTGCTGAGGGAGGGCCGCACTGTCGGAGGGTCAGTGCTGAGTGAGGGCCGCACTGTCGGAGGGTCAGTGCTGAGGGAGCGCTGCACTGTCGGAGGGTCAGTGATGAGGGAGTGCCGCACTGTGGGAGGGTCCGTGCTGGGGGATCGCCGCAATGTCGGAGGGTTAGTGCTGAGGCAGCGCCGCACTGTCGGAGGGTGAGTGCTGAGGGAGCGCCGCACTGTCGGAGGGTCAGTGCTGAGGGAGCGCCGCACTGTGGGAGAGTCAGTGATGAGGGAGCGCTGCACTGAGGGAGGGTCAGTGCTGGGGGAGTGCCGCACTGTGGGAGCGTTCGTGCTGGGGGATCGCCGCACTGTCGGAGGGTCAGTGCTGAGGGAGCGCCGCACTGTCGGAGGGTCAGTGCTGAGGGAGCTCCGCGCTGTCGGAGGGTCAGTGCTGGGGAGCTACGCACTGTCGGAGGGTCAGTGCTGAGGGAGCGCCGCACTGTCAGAGGGACACTGCTGAGGGAGCGCCGCACTGTCGGAGGGTCAGTGCTGAGGGAGCGCCGCACTGTCGGAGGGTCAGTGCTGAGGGGGCGCCTCACTGTCGGAGAGTCAGTGCTGAGGGAGCGCCTCACTGTCGGAGAGTCAGTGCTGAGGGAGCTCCGCACTGTCGGAGGGTCAGTGCTGAGGGAGCGCTGCACTGTCGGAAGGTCAGTGCTGAGGGAGCACCGCACTGTCGGAGGGTCAGTGCTGAGGGGGGGCCTCACTGTCGGAGAGTCAGTGCTGAGGGAGCGCCTCACTGTCGGTGGGTCTGTGCTGAGGGAGCACCTCACTGTCGGAGGGTCAGTGCTGAGGGAGTGCCGCGCTGTCGGAGGGTCAGTGCTGGGGAGCTCCGCACTGTCGGAGGGTCAGTGCTGAGGGAGCTCCGCACTGTCGGAGGGTCAGTGCTGAGGGAGCGCCGCACTGTCGGAGGGTCAGTGCTGAGGGAGCTCCGCGCTGTCGGAGGGTCAGTGCTGGGGAGCTCCGCACTGTCGGAGGGTCAGTGCTGAGGGAGCTCCGCACTGTCGGAGGGTCAGTGCTGAGGGAGCGCCGCACTGTCGGAGGGTCAGTGCTGAGGGAGCTCCGCGCTGTCGGAGGGTCAGTGCTGGGGAGCTACGCACTGTCGGAGGGTCAGTGCTGAGGGAGCGCCGCACTGTCAGAGGGACACTGCTGAGGGAGCGCCGCACTGTCGGAGGGTCTGTGCTGAGGGAGCGCCGCACTGTCGGAGGGTCAGTGCTGAGGGGGCGCCTCACTGTCGGAGAGTCAGTGCTGAGGGAGCGCCTCACTGTCGGAGAGTCAGTGCTGAGGGAGCACCTCACTGTCGGAGGGTCAGTGCTGAGAGAGTGCCGCGCTGTCGGAGGGTCAATGCTGGGGAGCTCCGCACTGTCGGAGGGTCAATGCTGGGGAGCTCCGCACTGTCGGAGGGTCAGTGCTGAGGGAGCTCCGCACTGTCGGAGGGTCAGTGCTGAGGGAGCGCCGCACTGTCGGAGGGTCAGTGCTGAGGGAGCTCCGCGCTGTCGGAGGGTCAGTGCTGGGGAGCTCCGCACTGTCGGAGGGTCAGTGCGGAGGGAGCGCCGCACTGTCGGAGGGTCAGTACTGAGGGAGTGCCACACTGTCGGAGGGTCAGTCTGAGGGAGCGCCGCACTGTCGGAGGGTCAGTGCTGGGGGAGCTCCGCACTGTCGGAGGGTCAGTGCTGAGGGAGCGCTGAACTCTGGGAGGGTCAGTGCTGAGGGAGTGCCGCACTGTCGGAGGGTCAGTGCTGAGGGAGCACCTCACTGTCGGAGGGTCAGTGCTGGGGGAGCTCCGCACTGTCGGAAGGTCAGTGCTGAGGGAGCACCGCACTGTCGGAGGGTCAGTGCTGAGGGAGCGCCGCACTGTCGGATGGTCAGTGCTGAGGGAGCGCCGCACTGTCGGAGGGTCAGTGCTGAGGGAGCGCCGCACTGTCGGAGGGTCAGTGCTGAGGGAGCGCCTCACTGTCGGACAGTCAGTGCTGAGGGAGCACCTCACTGTCGGAGGGTCAGTGCTGAGGGAGCGCCGCACTGTCGGAGGGTCAGTGCTGATGGAGCGCCGCACTGTCGGAGGGTCAGTGCTGAGGGAGTGCCGCACTGTCGGAGGGTCAGTGCTGGGGGAGCGCCGCACTGTCGGAGGGTCAGTGCTGAGGGAGGGCCGCACTGTCGGAGGCACAGTGCTGAGGGAGCGCCGCACTGTGGGAGTGTCAGTGCTGAGGGAGCGCCGCACTGTCGGAGGGTCAGTGCTGAGGGAGCGCTGCACTGCCGGAGGGTCAGTGCTGAGGGAGCGCCGCACTTTGGGAGTGTCAGTGCTGAGCGAGCGCTGCACTGTCGGAGGGTCAGTGCTGAGGGAGGGCCGCACTGTCGGAGGGTCAGTGCTGAGTGAGGGCCGCACTGTCGGAGGGTCAGTGCTGAGGGAGCGCTGCACTGTCGGAGGGTCAGTGATGAGGGAGTGCCGCACTGTGGGAGGGTCCGTGCTGGGGGATCGCCGCAATGTCGGAGGGTTAGTGCTGAGGCAGCGCCGCACTGTCGGAGGGTGAGTGCTGAGGGAGCGCCGCACTGTCGGAGGGTCAGTGCTGAGGGAGCGCCGCACTGTGGGAGAGTCAGTGATGAGGGAGCGCTGCACTGAGGGAGGGTCAGTGCTGGGGGAGTGCCGCACTGTGGGAGGGTTCGTGCTGGGGGATCGCCGCACTGTCGGAGGATCAGTGCTGAGGGAGCGCCGCACTGTCGGAGGGTCAGTGCTGAGGGAGCTCCGCGCTGTCGGAGGGTCAGTGCTGGGGAGCTACGCACTGTCGGAGGGTCAGTGCTGAGGGAGCGCCGCACTGTCAGAGGGACACTGCTGAGGGAGCGCCGCACTGTCGGAGGGTCAGTGCTGAGGGAGCGCCGCACTGTCGGAGGGTCAGTGCTGAGGGGGCGCCTCACTGTCGGAGAGTCAGTGCTGAGGGAGCGCCTCACTGTCGGAGAGTCAGTGCTGAGGGAGCACCTCACTGTCGGAGGGTCAGTGCTGAGGGAGCGCCGCACTGTCGGAGGGTCAGTGCTGAGGGAGTGCCGCGCTGTCGGAGGGTCAATGCTGGGGAGCTCCGCACTGTCGGAGGGTCAGTGCTGAGGGAGCTCCGCACTGTCGGAGGGTCAGTGCTGAGGGAGCGCCGCACTGTCGGAGGGTCAGTGCTGAGGGAGCTCCGCGCTGTCGGAAGGTCAGTGCTGGGGAGCTCCGCACTGTCGGAGGGTCAGTGCGGAGGGAGCGCCGCACTGTCGGAGGGTCAGTACTGAGGGAGTGCCACACTGTCGGAGGGTCAGTCTGAGGGAGCGCCGCACTGTCGGAGGGTCAGTGCTGGGGGAGCTCCGCACTGTCGGAGGGTCAGTGCTGAGGGAGCGCTGAACTGTGGGAGGGTCAGTGCTGATGGAGCTCCGCGCTGTCGGAGGGTCAGTGCTGAGGGAGCACCTCACTGTCGGAGGGTCAGTGCTGGGGGAGCTCCGCACTGTCGGAAGGTCAGTGCTGAGGGAGCACCGCACTGTCGGAGGGTCAGTGCTGAGGGAGCGCCGCACAGTCGGATGGTCAGTGCTGAGGGAGCGCCGCACTGTCGGAGGGTCAGTGCTGAGGGAGCGCCGCACTGTCGGAGGGTCAGTGCTGAGGGGGCGCCTCACTGTCGGAGAGTCAGTGCTGAGGGAGCGCCTCACTGTCGGACAGTCAGTGCTGAGGGAGCACCTCACTGTCGGAGGGTCAGTGCTGAGGGAGCGCCGCACTGTCGGAGGGTCAGTGCTGATGGAGCGCCGCACTGTCGGAGGGTCAGTGCTGAGGGAGTGCCGCACTGTCGGAGGGTCAGTGCTAGGGGAGCGCCGCACTGTCGGAGGGTCAGTGCTGAGGGAGGGCCGCACTGGCGGAGGCACAGTGCTGAGGGAGCGCCGCACTGTGGGAGTGTCAGTGCTGAGGGAGCGCCGCACTGTCGGAGGGTCAGTGCTGAGACAGCGCTGCACTGCCGGAGGGTCAGTGCTGAGGGAGCGCCGCACTTTGGGAGTGTCAGTGCTGAGCGAGCGCTGCACTGTCGGAGGGTCAGTGCTGAGGGAGGGCCGCACTGTCGGAGGGTCAGTGCTGAGTGAGCGCCGCACTGTCGGAGGGCCAGTGCTAGTGGAGGGCCGCACTGTCGGAGGGTCAGTGCTGAGGGAGCGCCGCACTGTCGGAGGGTGAGTGCTGAGGGAGCGCTGCACTGTCGGAGGGTCAGTGATGAGGGAGTGCCGCACTGTGGGAGGGTCCGTGCTGGGGGATCGCCGCAATGTCGGAGGGTTAGTGCTGAGGCAGCGCCGCACTGTCGGAGGGTGAGTGCTGAGGGAGCGCCGCACTGTCGGAGGGTCAGTGCTGAGGGAGCGCCGCACTGTGGGAGAGTCAGTGATGAGGGAGTGCCGCACTGTGGGAGGGTCCGTGCTGGGGGATCGCCGCAATGTCGGAGGGTCAGTGCTGAGGGAGCGCCGCACTGTCGGAGGGTCAGTGCTGAGGGAGCGCTGTACTGTCGGGTGTCAGTGCTGAGGGAGCGCCGCACTATTGGAGGGTCAGTGCTGAGGGAGCGCCGCACTGTCGGAGGGTCAGTGATGAGGGAGTGCCGCACTGTGGGAGGGTCAGTGCTGAGGGAGCGCCGCACTGTCGGAGGGTCAGTGCCGATGGAGCGCCGCACTGTCGGAGGGTCAGTGCTGAGGGACCACCGCACTGTCGGAGGGTCAGTGCTGAGGGAGCGCTGCACTGTCGGAGGGTCAGTGCTGAGGGAGCGCCGGACTGTCAGAGGGTCAGTGCTGAGGGAGCGCCGCACTGTTGGAGAGCCAGTGCTGGGGGAGCGCCGCATTGTTCGAGGTTCCGTGCTGGGGGATCGCCGCACTGTCGGATGGTCAGTGCTGTGGGGGTGCCGCACTGTCAGAGGGTCAGTGCTGAGGGAGCGCCGCACTGTCGGAGGGTCAGTGTTGGGTGAGCGCCTCGCTGTCGGAGGGACAGTGCTGAGGGAGTGCCGCACTGTCGGAGGGTGAGTGCTGAGGGAGCGCCGCTCTGTCGGAGGGTCAGTGCTGAGGGAGCGCTGCACTGTGGGAGGGTCAGTACTGAGCGATTGCCGCACTGTCGGAGGGTCAGTGCTGAGGGAGCGCCGAACTGTCGGAGGATCAGTGCTGATGTAGCGCCGCACTGTCGGAGGGTCAGTGCTGGGGGGCTCCGCACTGTGGGAGGGTCAGTGCTGAGGGAGCGCTCCACTGTGGGAGGGTCAGCACTGAGGGAGCGCCGCACTGTCGGAGGGTCCGTGCTGATGGAGCGCCGCACTGTCGGAGGGTCAGTACTGAGGGAGTGCCACACTGTCGGAGGGTCAGTCTGAGGGAGCGCCGCACTGTCGGAGGGTCAGTGCTGGGGGAGCTCCGCACTGTCGGAGAGTCAGTGCTGAGGGAGCACCTCACTGTCGGAGGGTCACTGCTGAGGGAGCGCCGCACTGTCGGAGGGTCAGTGCTGAGGGAGTGCCGCGCTGTCGGAGGGTCAGTGCTGGGGAGCTCCGCACTGTCGGAGGGTCAGTGCTGAGGGAGCTCCGCACTGTCGGAGGGTCAATGCTGAGGGAGCGCCGCACTGTCGGAGGGTCAGTGCAGGGGAGCTCCGCACTGTCGGAGGGTCAGTGCTGAGGGAGCGCC
Source organism: Scyliorhinus torazame (assembly GCF_047496885.1). NCBI lineage: Eukaryota > Metazoa > Chordata > Chondrichthyes > Carcharhiniformes > Scyliorhinidae > Scyliorhinus > Scyliorhinus torazame. The sequence continues at coordinate 17,748,939 of NC_092728.1, forward strand.
GCACTGTCGGAGGGTCAGTGCTGAGGGAGCGCCGCACTGTCGGAGGGTCAGTGCTGAGGGAGCGCCGCACTGTCGGAGGGTCAGTGCTGAGGGAGCGCCGCACTGTCGGAGGGTCAGTGCTGAGGGAGCGCCGCACTGTCGGAGGGTCAGTGCTGAGGGAGCGCCACACTGTCATAGGGGTAATCCTTCAGGATGAGGCGCTCACTGAGGGGTGTGAAGAGATGGCGTGAGGAGTGGGTGGGTTTGTCGGGATGTGGTGTCGCAGGAGTTTCCCCCAATCACCTCTGACCAGTAATTTCGCCAAACCAACAGCAGTAAAAAAACAGGTGATCCGGCTGATTAATCACATTGGCTGCTTCTGGGATCGTTCTATGCAATAATTGGGTGCTGGGTTTCCTATGTTGCGTTCCGACAGTGATCCTTCTTCCGGCTTTGAGACGTTGTCAGTGGGTGAATGCCGTCCGGGGAAAAAGATGTTTGAACTCCTTGACACGCTGAACTTTCTGAGCAGACTCACCCCCTCACACCGCCTCCCAGTTACCCAGCGGCTGGACATCGGGGGAATCGTTTCATCAGCGACAAGGATTCAATCCCAGGAGCGAGAGGGGAATTCTCAAACCACATTACATTCTCATCGGACTGTCAACTCAACTGCAGCTAGAGGGAGCTCTACCCTCTAATCAGGACGGCACAGTTACACAGTGGTTAGCACAGTTGCTCCACAGCTCCAGGGTCCCGTGTTCGATCCCCGGCTTGGGTCACTGTCTGTGCGGAGTCTGCACGTCCTCCCCGTGTGTGCGTGGGTTTCCTCCGGGTGCTCCGGTTTCCTCCCACAGTCCCAAGATGTGTAGATTGGGTGGATTGGCCGGACTAAATTGCCCTCCGTGTCCAAAAAGGTTTGATGAGGTTACGGGTATAATGTGGAGGTGTGGGCTTGGGTAGGGTGCTCTTTGCAAGAGTAGGAGCAGACTCAATGGGCCGAATGGCCTCCTTCTGCACTGTAAATTCTATGATTCTATGACCCTCCGACAGTGCGGCGCTCCCTCAGCACTGACCCTCCGACAGTGCGGCGCTCCCTCAGCACTGACCCTCCGACAGTGCGGCGCTCCCTCAGCACTGACCCTCCGACAGTGCGGCGCTCCCTCAGCACTGATCCTCTGACAGTGCGGCGCTCCCTCAGCACTGACCCTCCGACAGTGCAGCGCTCCCTCAACACTGACCCTTCTACAGTGCGGCGCTCCCTCAACACTGACCCTCCAACAGAGCGGCACTCCCTCAGCACTGACCCTCCGACAGTGCGGCACTCCCTCAGCACTGACCCTCTGACAGTGCGGTGCTCCCTCAGCACTGACCCTCCGACAGTGCGGCGCTCCCTCAGTACTGACCCTCCGACAGTGCGGTGCTCCCTCAGCACTGACCCTCCGACAGTGCGGTGCTCCCTCAGCAATGACCCTCCGACAATGCGGCGCTCCCTCAACACTGACCCTCCGACAGTGCGGCGCTCCCTCAGCACTGACCCTCTGACAGTGCGGCGCTCCCTCAGCACTGACCCTCCGACAGTGCGATGCTCCCTCAGCACTGACCCTCCGACAGTGCGGCGCTCCCTCAGCACTGACCCTCCGACAGTGCGGCGCTCCCTCAGCACTGACTCTCTGACAGTGCGGCGCTCCCTCAGCACTGACCCTCCGACAGTGCGGCGTTCCCTCAGCACTGACCCTCCGACAGTGCGGCGCTCCCTCAGCACTGACCTTCCGACAGTGCAGCGCTCCCTCAGCACTGACCCTCCGGCAGTGCGGCACTCCCTCAGCACCGACCCTCCGACAGTGCGGCGCTCCCTCAGTACTGACCCTCCGACAGTGCGGCGCTCCCTCAGCACTGACCCTCCGACAGTGCAGCGCTCCCTCAGCACTGACCCTCCGACAGTGCGGCGCTCCCTCAGTACTGACCCTCCGACAGTGCAGCGCTCCCTCAGCACTGACCTTCCGACAGTGCGGTGCTCCCACAGCACTGACCCTCCGACAGTGCGGCGCACCCTCTGCACTGACCCTCCGACAGTGCGGCACTCCCTCAGCACTGACCCTCCGACAGTGCGGCACTCCCTCAGCACTGAGCCTCCGACAGTGCGGCGCTCCCTCAGTACTGACCCTCCGACAGTGCGGCGCTCCCTCAGCACTGACCCTCCGACAGTGCGGCGCTCCCTCAGCACTGACCCTCCGACAGTGCGGCTCTCCCTCAGCACTGACCCTCCGACAGTGCGGCGTTCCCTCAGCACTGACCCTCCGACAGTGCGGCACTCCCTCAGCACTGACCCTGCGACAGTGCGGCACTCCCTCAGTACTGACCCTCCGACAGTGCGGCTCTCCCTCAGCACTGACCCTCCGACAGTGCGGCGCTTCATCAGCACTGACCCTCCGATAGTGCGGCGCTCCCTCAGCACTGACCCTCCGACAGTGCGGCGCTCCCTCAGCACTGACCCTCCGACAGTGCGGCGCTCCCTCAGCACTGACCCTCCGACAGTGCGCCGCTCCCTCAGCACTGACCCTCCGACAGTGCGGCGCTCCCTCAGCACTGACCCTCCGATAGTCCTCTGTGTCCTTTCTCCTGTTTCTCGCTATCTATCCCTCCCTCCTCTCTGGCTCTGTTGTTCTGTCCTGGGAGATATTCTGAGTCAGTGACTCAGCACTCGTCAACCCAGTTACCTTCCGACTTTCCTTTCTAAAGTAATGCATGCGTGCGAAGATTCTCACACTGAAGGAGAGAGGGAGAGAAAGACGGAGACAGGGAGAGAGACCCAGGGACGGAGGAAGAGAGGGAGACGAGATTGAGTGAGGGAGAGAGTGTGTTCAACCCCTCTCGCTGTCTCTCTTTCTCACCCATTGTGGTTTGCAGTTGAACATTAAACGACCTCAATGATCCATGCTCTCAGAGCAAACAAGGATGAACATGTTTATCAGGAGCTCCAAGAAGAGGCACTCCATTCGTTCGGTAAGAGGCAGCACTCCAGAAACATGTCAGCAAAAATAGTGTGCAAAACATTTCCAATGTTCATTTTTCCAGGATGTGTGCGTCTATGAGAGAGAGAGTCTGTGAGAGTGTGTGTGTGTGTGTGTGTGTGTGTGTGTGTGAGAGAGAGAGTCTGAGAGTCTGTGAGAGAGAGTGTGTGTGTGAGAGAGTGTGTGTGTGTGAGAGAGAGTGTGAGAGACAGAGAGTCTGAGTGTGTGTGAGAGTGTGTGTGAGTGTGTGTGAGAGAGTCTGAGAGAGAGTCTGTGTGTGTGAGAGAGAATGTGTGTGAGAGAGAATGTGTGTGAGAGAGAGTGTGTGTGTGAGAGAATGTGTGAGACTGTGAGAGAGTCTGAGTGAGTGTGTGTGAGAGTATCAGAGAGTGTGTGTGTGTGAGAGAGTGTGTGAGAGAGAGTGTGTGTGTGTGTGAGACAGAGAGAGTGAGTGTGTGTGAGAGTGAGTGAGAGAGTGTGTGAGTGCGTGTGAAGAGAATGTGTGTGAGAGAGAGTGTGTGTGAGAGAGAGAGAGGGGGAGAGATACAAAGTAATGCTCCCTCTACACTGTCCCCAACAAACACTCCCAGGACAGGTACAGCACAGGGTTAGATACCGAGTAAAGCTCCCTCTACACTGTCCCCAACAAACACTCCCAGGACAGGTACAGCACGGTGTTAGATACAGAGTAAAGCTCCCTCTACACTGTCCCCATCAAACACTCCCAGGACAGGTACAGCACGGGGTTAGATACAGAGTAAAGCTCCCTCTACACTGTCCCCAACAAACACTCCCAGGACAGGTACAGCACGGGGATAGATACAGGGTAAAGCTCCCTCTACACTGACCCCATCAAACACTCCCAGGACAGGTACAGCACGGGGTTAGATACAGAGTAAAGCTCCCTCTACACTGTCCCCAACAAACACTCCCAGGACAGGTACAGCACGGGGTTAGATACAGAGTAAAGCTCCCTCTACACTGTCCCCATCAAACACTGCCAGGACAGGTACAGCACGGGGTTAGATACAGAGTAAAGCTCCCTCTACACTGTCCCCATCAAACACGCCCAGGACAGGTACAATACTGGGTTAGATACAGAGTAAAGCTCCCTCTACACTGTCCCCAACAAACACTCCCAGGACAGGTACAGCACGGGGTTAGATACAGGGTAAAGCTCCCTCTACACTGTCCCCAACAAACACTCCCAGGACAGGTACAGCACGGGGTTAGATACAGAGTAAAGCTCCCTCTACACAGTCCCCATCAAACACTGCCAGGACAGGTACAGCACGGGGTTAGATACAGAGTAAAGCTCCCTCGACACTGTCCCCATCAAACACGCCCAGGACAGTTACAATACTGGGTTAGATACAGAGTAAAGCTCCCTCTACACTGTCCCCAACAAACACTCCCAGGACAGGTACAGCACGGGGTTAGATACAGGGTAAAGCTCCCTCTACACTGTCCCCATCAAACACGCCCAGGACATGTGCAGCACGGGGTTAGATACAGAGTAAAGCTCGCTCTACACTGTCCCCATCAAACACTCCCAGGACAGGTCCAGCACGGGGTTCGATACAGAGTAAAGCTCCCTCGACACTGTCCCCATCAAACACTCCCAGGACAGGTACAGCACGGGGTTAGATACAGAGTAAAGCTCCCTCTACACTGTCCCCATCAAACACGCCCAGGACAGGTACAATACTGGGTTAGATACAGAGTAAAGCTCCCTCTACACTGTCCCCAACAAACACTCCCAGGACAGGTACAGCACGGGGTTAGATACAGGGTAAAGCTCCCTCTACACTGTCCCCAACAAACACTCCCAGGACAGGTACAGCACGGGGTTAGATGCAGAGTAAAGCTCCCTCTACACTGTCCCCATCAAACACTGCCAGGACAGGTACAGCACGGGGTTAGATACAGAGTAAAGCTCCCTCTACACTGTCCCCAACAAACACTCCCAGGACAGGTACAGCACGGGGATAGATACAGGGTAAAGCTCCCTCTACACTGACCCCATCAAACACTCCCAGGACAGGTACAGCACGGGGTTAGATACAGAGTAAAGCTCCCTTTACACTGTCCCCAACAAACACTCCCAGGACAGGTACAGCACGGGGTTAGATACAGAGTAAAGCTCCCTCTACACTGTCCCCATCAAACACTGCCAGGACAGGTACAGCACGGGGTTAGATACAGAGTAAAGCTCCCTCTACACTGTCCCCATCAAACACGCCCAGGACAGGTACAATACTGGGTTAGATACAGAGTAAAGCTCCCTCTACACTGTCCCCAACAAACACTCCCAGGACAGGTACAGCACGGGGTTAGATACAGGGTAAAGCTCCCTCTACACTGTCCCCAACAAACACTCCCAGGACAGGTACAGCACGGGGTTAGATACAGAGTAAAGCTCCCTCTACACTGTCCCCATCAAACACGCCCAGGACAGGTACAATACTGGGTTAGATACAGAGTAAAGCTCCCTCTACACTGTCCCCAACAAACACTCCCAGGACAGGTACAGCACGGGGTTAGATACAGGGTAAAGCTCCCTCTACACTGTCCCCATCAAACACGACCAGGACATGTGCAGCACGGGGTTAGATACAGAGTAAAGCTCGCTCTACACTGTCCCCATCAAACACTCCCAGGACAGGTACAGCACGGGGTTAGATACAGAGTAAAGCTCCCTCGACACTGTCCCCATCAAACACTCCCAGGACAGGTACAGCACGGGGTTAGATACAGAGTAAAGCTCCCTCTACACTGTCCCCATCAAACACGCCCAGGACAGGTACAATACTGGGTTAGATACAGAGTAAAGCTCCCTCTACACTGTCCCCAACAAACACTCCCAGGACAGGTACAGCACGGGGTTAGATACAGGGTAAAGCTCCCTCTACACTGTCCCCAACAAACACTCCTAGGACAGGTACAGCACGGGGTTAGATGCAGAGTAAAGCTCCCTCTACACTGTCCCCATCAAACACTGCCAGGACAGGTACAGCACGGGGTTAGATACAGAGTAAAGCTCCCTCTACACTGTCCCCATCAAACACGCCCAGGACAGGTACAATACTGGGTTAGATACAGAGTAAAGCTCCCTCTACACTGTCCCCATCAAACACGCCCAGGACAGGTGCTGCACGGGGTTAGATACAGAGTAAAGCTCCCTCTACACTGTCCCCATCAAACACGCCCAGGACATGTGCAGCACGGGGTTAGATACAGAGTAAAGCTCGCTCTACACTGTCCCCATCAAACACTCCCAGGACAGGTACAGCACGAGGTTAGATACAGAGTAAAGCTCCCTCTACACTGTCCCCATCAAACACTCCCAGGACAGGTACAGCACGGGGTTAGATACAGAGCAAAGTTCCCTCTACACTGACCCCATCAAACACTCCCAGGACAGGTACAGCACGGGGTTATATACAGAGTAAAGCTCCCTCTACACTGTCCCATCAAACACTCCCAGGACAGGTACACCACGGGGTTAGACACAGAGTGAAGCTCCCTCTACACTGTCCCCATCAAACACTCCCAGGACAGATGCAGCACGGGGTTATATACAGAGTAATGCTCCCTCTACACTGTCCCATCAAACGCTCCCAGGACAGGTACAGCACGGGGTTAGATACAGAGTGAAGCTCCCTCTACACTGTCCCCATCAAACACTCCCAGGACAGATGCAGCGCGGGGTTAGACACAGTGAAGCTCGCTCTACACTGTCCCCATCAAACACTCGCAGGACAGGTACAGCACGGAGTTAGATACAGAGTAAAGCTCCCTCTACACTGTCCCCATCAAACACTCCCAGGACAGGTACAGCACGGGGTTAGATACAGAGTAAAGCTCCCTCTACACTGTCCCATCAAACACTCCCAGGACAGGTACACCACGGGGTTGGATACAGAGTAAAGCTCCCTCTACACTGTCCCCATCAAACACTCCCAGGACAGGTACACCAAGGGGTTAGATACAGTGTAAAGCTCCCTCTGCACTGTCCCAATCAAACACTCCCAGGACAGGTACAGCACGGGGTTAGATACAGAGTGAAGCTCCCTCTACACTGTCCCCATCAAACACTCCCAGGACAGATGCAGCGCGGGGTTAGACACAGTGAAGCTCGCTCTACACTGTCCCCATCAAACACTCGCAGGACAGGTACAGCACGGAGTTAGATACAGAGTAAAGCCCCCACCACACTGTCACCATCAAACACTCCCAGGACAGGTACAGCACGGGGTGAGATACAGAGTAAAGCTCCCTCTACACTGTCCCCATCAAATGTTCCCAGGACATGTGCAGCACGGGGTTAGATACAGAGTAAAGCTCCCGCTACACTGTCCCCATCAAATGTTCCCAGGACAGGTACAGCACGGGGTTAGATACAGAGTAAAGCTCCCTCTACACTGTCCCCATCAAACACTCCCAGGACAGGTACAGCACGGGGTTAGATACAGAGTAAAGCTCCCTCTACACTGTCCCCATCAAACACTCCCAGGACAGGTACAGCATGGGGTTAGATACAGAGTAAAGCTCCCTCTACACTGTCCCCATCAAACACTCCCAGGACAGGTACAGCACGGGGTTAGATACAGAGTAAAGCTCCCTCTACACTGTCCCCATCAAACACTCCAAGGGCAGGTACAGCACGGGGTTAGATACAGAGTAAAGCTCCCTCTACACTGTCCCCATCAAACTCTCCCAGGACAGGTACAGCACGGGGTTAGATACAGAGTAAAGCTCCCTCTACACTGTCCCCATCAAACACTCCCAGGGCAGATGCAGCGCGGGGTTAGACACAGTGAAGCTCGCTGTGAAATTCTGGCCTGTTTTTAACCTGTTCCATCGTTGATCGACCCACAAACCTCGCTGCCCTGTGCAATGTACACAGCATCCTGGCACAGTGCCATCGCATTCTGAATACTGCCTCGCGGGTGAGGGGAGGGTGTTGCCATGGTGTTCGTGTTTGTAATGTTGAAGGAATGTTCAGTGTTGTTTGCATTGTCTCTCCCTCTCGGCAATGAAGTGTGATTTGTTTAATCTGTCAGAATCGTGCGCCTGGCCCCTCCAAACACATGTTTGCAAAGTGTTGCTTGGGCATTGGTGCCTCATTTGATCTATTATTGTATTACCCTGGGCTAGTGCGCACTCAATTCCAATCCCACAAGCCCCAGAGTCCCAACACCAGTCAATTAACCAATAATTAACCCAAGTCTTTGGCCCGCGGATGCGGAATAATTCCAGTCTCCAGCCTTGTAAAGTTAAATGTAAACAATTTCTATTTATAACAACTTAATGAAATGTGCCGCAGATACAACTGGTTAGCTATTAACTAATACCTAATTCCCACTTTAACTTGCTCTACCCACCCTCTCCACACCCTCACACAGGCACACAAGACAGACCAACACAGAGGGGTGGAAAGGGGTAAAAAAAATAACCAGTGAAAGGATATAAGAGTTCCTTCACAGCAAGCCTGTCGATTAAAGTCTCTGTTTTTCAGCCTGTAACGATCTTCCCTGTAGGCTCATCCGTTCAGGTTCTCTGTCGTTTGGGAATGCCGTACCGTTTCTGGGGAGTGATAGCCCTCATAGATTGTGGTATGGGGAGCACACGGCCCACTCTACAGGTGTGGGACAGCAGAAATGGAAAAGTATTTTTTAAAGCAAAACAATGTTTATTCTATAAACTCAAGTTAACCTTTTTAAAACATACAGTGAACATCTTAGCAACCATCAATTCAAATACAACCCCCAAAGAATACAACACTAAGTAATCCTTAATAACTTCCCAAACAACATCCAGAAGACAGAAGAAACACCTTTTAACAGAAGCACATCAGGTTTACATTCACTACGGAGAACATTTATAATTCTGAATTCACCAAACGATCCAGAGATAGTCTTTTCATGGCAGAGAGATCAACAGTACACCTGCTCTGTCTGGCTTCAGCTCCAACACTGAAAACGAAACTAAAACACACCCCGCAGCAAACAGCCTTAAACGAAAGTAAAAAGCTGACAGACAGCCCAGCTCCACCCACTCGCTGACATCACTGCAGTAATAAACACCCATTTCTTAAAGGTACTCTCACTACAGATATTTATATACACACCCATTTATAAACACATTTCTTAAAGGTACTCTCACAGGACAAGCCACATCAATGTAACCGGGACCTGACCCCATCTCACCCACTGGTGCCAACAAGACACAGACCAGTTGCCTTAAAGACACAGGTCCATTGATCATCCATGGATCAAAAATGTAACCGCAAAACAATAGAAAGTGGAAATAATGGAATAAGAGGAAAGACCCTTACAGTAGACGTAAACCTGGGGGGTGGGGGTGGGAGTGCTCAGAGGGAAGCAGGGCTGGTGTCCGGGGGTGGGGGTGGGGGGGGGGGGGTCAAGAATGGGAAAGAGTGGGGAGGATTGAGGGAGACAGAGAAAGGAGGAGAGGGAGTTTGTGAGAGGAAGTGAGACGGAGCGAGAGAGAGGGAGCTAGAGACTTAGGGAGGAGTGAGAATGGGAGGGATAGATGGGAGGAATGAGGGAGGGAGGGAGCAAGAGGGGAGATATAGGGAGGAGTGAGAGGGGAGGAATAGAGGGGGAGGTGGGAGGTAAGAAGTAAAAGGACATTGAAAGGAGAGAAAGAATGGGAGCAAGAGAGGGTGTGAGAGGGAGAGAGAGAAAGTGGGAGAGAGGGAGAGCAAGTAGGAGAGGGGCTAAACCGAAAGGGAAAGAGAGAAGGAGCAAGTAAGAGAGAGAAGGGCCGAGAGGGGGGGGGGGGGCGAGCGGGGAGGGGGGGGGAGAAGAGAGAGAGAAAGTGAGAGAGAAAATGGGAGTGGCATGGAGGGAGAGGGAGTGGCATGGAGGGAGAGAGAGAGAGGGGCAAGAGAGGGACAGAGTGAGTGGGATTGAGAGAGAGGGAGCGGGTTGGAGCAACGAGGTAAGCAGGAGAAGCATGGGCGGGAAGAGCTATGGTTAACAGGGAAGGGGGGAGGATGGGTGGCGGATTGAGGGGACAGGTGGGGGGTTGATGGAGTGGGCAGAGCCCCCATTATTTCCCTCAGCGGCACTATCAGGGTGCCACAGTGCCACCACTGGCCGGAGGCTGCTATTACAGCGTGACACGTTTACATCAGCATTACCATTCTGAATGCACACAGTTTTGGCGAGTGAGGGGGTCACGGTCACAGGAAGCCATACTTGGGAGGTTTAACCGAGGCGTTCAAAATCACGAGGGGGGTTCGATAATGTAAATGGGTCGTGTTTTGGGGATTGGCGATCACTAGGCCCAGGTTCTCGCCTGGACATCGTTGAGCGTTAACTGGCCGGGACGAGAGGATTATGTTTCAGTTTCCTTGGATTTGTGGAATGTTTGGAGGGGTGGGGTCTGTCAAAGCAGCCTTTTAGAGATTCGATACCCCCATTCCACCAAAGTGAACAGTCAAAGCCGGGTGTGACACATTGGCCTCAGATATCATAGCGTGGCGGAGATGGAGAGAGAGATAAAGGGATGGGAGAGAGAGAGAGGCAGAGAAAGAGACAGGGAGAGAGAGAGAGGAGGAGGGAGAGAGACAGAGAGACATAGACCAGAGTGAGAGAGAGAGACATAGACCAGAGTGAGAGAGAGAGATACAAGGAGAGGCACGAGGGAGAGAGACAGATAGAAGGAGAGGCACGAGAGAGACATAGACAGAGAGAGAGAGAGGCAGAACGAGAGAGAGAGGGGCAGAAAGAGAGAGGGGGGAGAGAGACAGAGGGAGAGGGACAGAGCGAGACTTAGACACAGAGAGAGAAACAGAGCGAGAGAGAGAGAAACATAGACAGAGTGAGAGAGAGACAGTGAGAGAGAGAGAGACAGTGAGTGAGAGAGAGACCGAGAGAGATAGAAAGAGAGACAGATAGAAAGAGAGGCAGAGAGAGAGGGAGACAGGGAGAGAGACATAGACAGAGTGAGAGAGAGAGAGGCAGATAGAAAGAGACGGAGAGAGAGATAGAAAGAGAAACAGAGAGAGAGGGCGACATAGAAAGACAGCGAGAGAGAGAAAGGGATAGAAAGAGAGAGAGGTGGGGATACAGAGAGGGAGAGAGAGTTAGAGAGAGACAGAGAAATAGAGACACAGAAAGAGAGAGACAGAGTGAGAGGTGGGGACAGAGTTAGAGAGAGACAGAAAGAGAGAGTAAGAAAGAGAGAGACAGTGATGCACTAAGCGTCAAGAACCACAAAGACATGTGAGACTATAACCAAGGCTTTAATACACTACATAGGAAGCTTACCCGACACAGATGACCCCAGACAAAATGGGTCCGGTCTCAGAAGCTGGGTCTTATACCTAACTCCCGGGGGAATGGCCAAGGCGGAATTTAGTGAGGTTGATGTCATGGTCCTGCTGGTTGTGGCCGCAGATGGTGACGTTGTCCAGATACGGGAAGGTAGCCCGCAGTCTGTTCTGGTCCACCATTCGGTCCATCTCCCATTGGAAGACCGAGACTCCATTGGTGACGCCAAAGGGTACCCTAAGAAAGTGGTAGAGGCGGCCGTCCGCCTCGAAGGCCGTGAGGTTACGGTCCTCCGGGCGGATAGGGAGCTGGTGGTAGGCGGATTTCAAGTCTATGGTGGAGAACACCCGGTACTGTGCAATCTGGTTGACCATGTCAGATATGCGGGGGAGGGGATACGCATCAAGCAGCGTGTACCGGTTGATGATCTGACTGTAGTCAATGACCATGCGGTGTTTCTCGCCAGACTTGACTACCACCACTTGGGCTCGCCAGGGGCTGGTGCTGGGAGCAATGATCTTTTCCGAGAGAAGGCGCTTAATCTCCGCTCGAATGAATTGGCGGTCCCCGAAACTGTAACGCCGACTTTTAGTAGCCACGGGCTTGCAGTCGGGGGTGAGATTAGCAAACAGTGAAGGGGGGGGGGATCCTGAGCGTGGAGAGACTACAGGTGGGACCCTGGGGGGGGGGGGGAATCAGGGAAGAACTGGGGGTTGGAGACCGTGAGGGGGGGAGGGGGCCGTTAAAATGCAAGGTGAGGCTGCGCAGGTGGCATTGGAAGTCCAGGCCGAGGATCGCGGCGGCGGCGCAGAGGTGAGGGAGGACCATGAATTTGAAATCCTGGAACACCGCGGCGTTCACTGAGAGGGTGACGACGCAGTAGCCCGAAACCTCGGCCGACTGGGAGTTGGAGGCCATGGAAATATGCCTGCGCGTGGGTAGTACCTTGAGGGAGCAGCGGCGCACGGTGTCCGGGTGGAGGAAGCTCTCCGTGCTGCCGCTGTCGAAGAGGCAGGTAACGGTGAAACAATTTACCTGAACCTCCATGGTGGATCTGGCGAGCTGATGTGGTCGGTCCTGGTCAAGGACGATGGATGCGATGGTGGAGCTGTTGGAGAAGGGTGCCGGATCCGGGGAGCGGCCTACGGAAGAAGGTGGCGGCGCCCAGGCGTCGTAGGCTGCTGTTGGAGGCCAGGTTGCTGTCGTTGGCTGCATCTCAGTTGTTTGCAGCATTTCGGTCGAGTGCGCAGGACCGGAAGTGACGATCGGCGGCGGGGTGGACCCGGAAGCGACGATCGGCGGCGGACCGGAAGTGAAGGAAGCCGGGCCGGGGATAATCAAAGATGGCGGCGCCCATATGTCGCACGTGTCGAATAGCGAGCCGGGAACGGAGGATGGCGGCACCCAGGAGTAGCAGGCCGCGGTGTTGGACCCCGAGGCAGCGGTGGAGCGGCAGACGTTTGCAAAGTGGCCGTTCTTGCCACAGGCTGAACAGGTAGCATCTCTAGCAGGGCAGCGTTTCCTGGGGTGTTTTGCCTGGCCACAAAAGTAACACTGGGGCCCAGGCATTACTTTTACTGCTGGTGTGGCTGGGTGGGCCGTGACTTGCAGGGGTTGTTGCTGGGCGGGCGGCAGGGAGGTAGCGGCCACGTAGGGAACGTGGGCAGGCGCATAGGAAGTTTGGGCAGGCGTGTAGGACGCATTATTGTCATAGGCTGCCTGTTGGGCCTCTGCCATAGTGACTGCCGTGTCCAGAGTCAGGGTAGTTTGTGCCAGTAGGAGTTGGCGAATTGGGACGGAAGCGATGCCGGCTACAAAGGCATCGAGTGCCAGGGCCTCAGTGTTCTGCTCAGCGGAGACTGCTGGCGCGTTGCAGGTGAGCGCGAGGGCACAGAGGTCCCGAACGAACACGGATAGGGGTTCACCCGGCTGCTGGTGCCGGGAGGCGAGGCGGTGGCGGGCGTAAATAGAATTAACAGTTCGTGCATACCGGCTTTTGAGCTTCACGATGGCATCGGCGTAGGTCGTTGTTCCCGTGATGAGGTCGAAAAGCCCGTAGTCGAGCCGTGAGCACAGGAAGTTGAGTCGGTCAGCGTCCGTTTTGGCGAAGGCGGAGGATGCTTCCAGGTAGGCCTCGAAACACCGGAGCCAGCAGTTGAAAAGGTGATCCGCGCGTGGAGCGTGGGGGCCGAGCGAGAGCTTGTCGGGTTTCAGAGCAGCCTCCATTATAACTGTAGTGTATTAAATTGATGCGCTAAGCGTCAAGAACCACAAAGACATGCGAGACTTTAACCAAGGCTTTAATACACGACATAGGAAGCTTACCCGACACAGACGACCCCAGACAAAATGGGTCAGGTCTCAGAAGCTGGGTCTTATACCTAACTCCCGGGGGAGTGACCAAGGCGGAGCTCTCCGTGGCCAGGTCAGGTTACATACAGGTGACCGAACCTCTACAGAGCTACAGTATAATACACAGTACAATACACAGGATTACAGGGCCACATTACACACAACTATTATATAACTATGTACAATGCTAGGGAAGTACAGTGGTGTATCACCACAGACAGGGAGTGAGAGAGGTGGGGACACAGAGAGGGAGAGAGAGTTAGAGGAAGAGAGAGAAAGATGGCAACACAGATGGTGCTGAAACAGGGTGGGATTGGGAAGTTTAGATCTGGAATACGAGGCCTGTACCATCTCTCCCACAAGGTGGGTGCAGGAAGGACTGGGAAGTGGCTGACCCATGCTTGGCCGATACTCAGTGGCCTCCTGGGCGGCCCTTGCTGTGTGCACAATGTCGCTCCCACCTCACGGAGCTGCCTCGTCCACCACGAAGCGGTATTGACTTGGCCCTGTGCTGTAAGCCTGCCCTCACGTCTTCCGTGCGCCCCCTCCGCTTTTCTGCCACTCGGTTTCTTCAGTTCTGTGGGCGATGGCCACGTGGAGCTATTCCACCATGTGAGCCATCGCTGATGTGTGATTTCCCCATCCAGAGGCCTCCCCTCCAGAGACTTCCTGGGTTCATCAGGAGCTGAATCCTGCCCTCATCCCACACCCAAAACCGACCCGAGGTTTGTTGATCCGCCCAGGACATCCATAGCGAACACTGAGGGGCTCTCCCCCCCCACCCCCGCTCCCCCCAGGTGGCGAGAGTGTCTGGCCTCAGCCCCGACCAGCTGCCCGCCCGTGGGCCCAGTCGCTACAGCCAACCACTGCAAGCCCTGCGGTCCCGCCCCCTGGTGGACGTGAGGCTTATGCGTGCGACTAGGCCCGTTGTCGCGGCGACCGAAGAGCAGCCACGGTGGGCCCTTCTCTCAGCTCCCTGAGGGCCGGAAATTTCAGAGACTGTGCACGGGGGCCATTTGCAAATGGGTGTTTTCCCAATTCGGCAACGGCAGCCAGAGAACCCCTTGTTCCATCGTGTTTTCATGTGAATCCGAGATTGATTCGATCTCCAAAGGTCTTGCAGGCAGTCTTTTGACCTTTGAACTTGATCAGCCGACGTTTGTGGGATGTTGGACCCCAAGCTCAATTCATCGCCAAGACTACATCAATAGGGGCGGCACGGTGGCGCAGTGGTTAGCACTGGGACTGCGGCGCTGAGGACCCGGGTTCAAATCCCGGCCCTGGGTCGCTGTCCGTGTGGAGTTTGCACATTCCCCCCGTGTTTGAGTGGGTTTCGCCCCCACAACTCAAAGATGTGCAGGGTGGGTGGATTGACACGCTAAATTGCCCCTTAATTGGAAAAGAAAAAAATAATTGGCTACCCTAAATTAATAAAAAAAAGACTAATAAATTTCATGGTCAAATGCCTAAGAATCATATCCCGAATGAAGGAGCTGATTGTAAGACGGACAATTCTACCAAAATAGAAGGAGGGCAAAGAGCACAGTGCTGAGGGAGTGCCGCACTGTCGGAGGGTCAGTGCTGAGGGAGCGCCGCACTGTCGGAGGGTCAGTGCTGAGGGAGCGCCGCACTGTCGGAGGGTCAGTGCTGAGGGAGCGCCGCACTGTCGGAGGGTCAGTGCTGAGGGAGCGCCGCACTGTCGGAGGGTCAGTGCTGAGGGAGCACCGCACTGTCGGAGGGTCAGTGCTGAGGGAGCGCCGCACTGTGGGAGG
Organism: Scyliorhinus torazame; assembly: GCF_047496885.1. Taxonomy (NCBI): domain Eukaryota; kingdom Metazoa; phylum Chordata; class Chondrichthyes; order Carcharhiniformes; family Scyliorhinidae; genus Scyliorhinus; species Scyliorhinus torazame. Next base: position 17,764,362 of record NC_092728.1, read on the forward strand.
GTCAGTGCTGAGGGAGCGCCGCACTGTCGCAGGGTCCGTGCTGAGGGAGCGCTGCACTGTCGGAGGGTCAGTGCTGAGGGAGCACCACACTGTCGGAGGGTCAGTGCTGAGGGAGCACCGCACTGTCGGAGTTTCAGTGCTGAGGGAGTGCCTCACTGTCGGAGGGTCAGTGCTGAGGGAGTGCCTCACTGTCGGAGGGTCAGTGCTGAGGGAGCGCCACACTGTGGGAGGGTCAGTGCTGAGGGAGTGCCTCACTGTCGGAGGGTCAGTGCTGAGGGAGTGCCGCACTGTCAGAGGGTCAGTGATGAGGGAGCGCCGCACTGTCGGAGTGTCAGTGCTGAGGGAGTGCCTCACTGTCGGAGGGTCAGTGCTGAGGGAGTGCCTCACTGTCGGAGGGTCAGTGCTGAGGGAGCGCCACACTGTGGGAGGGTCAGTGCTGAGGGAGTGCCTCACTGTCGGAGGGTCAGTGCTGGGGGAGCGCCGCGCTGTCGGAGGGTCAGTGCTGAGGGAGCGCCACACTGTCGGAGTGTCAGTGCTGAGGGAGTGCCTCACTGTCGGAGGGTCAGTGCTGAGGGGGCACCGCACTGTCGGAGTGTCAGTGCTGAGGGAGTGCCTCACTGTCGGAGGGTCAGTGCTGAGGGAGCGCCACACTGTCGGAGTGTCAGTGCTGAGGGAGTGCCTCACTGTCGGAGGGTCAGTGCTGGGGGAGCGCCGCACTGTCGGAGGGTCAGTGCTGAGGGTGCGCCGCACTGTCGGAGGGTCAGTGCTGAGGGAGTGCCGCACTGTCAGAGGGTCAGTGCTGAGGGAGCGCCGCACTGTCGGAGGGTCAGTGCTGAGGGGGCACCGCACTGTCGGAGTGTCAGTGCTGAGGGAGTGCCTCACTGTCGGAGGGTCAGTGCTGAGGGAGCGCCACACTGTCGGAGTGTCAGTGTTGAGGGAGTGCCTCACTGTCGGAGGGTCAGTGCTGGGGGAGCGCCGCGCTGTCGGAGGGTCAGTGCTGAGGGAGCGCCACACTGTCGGAGTGTCAGTGCTGAGGGAGTGCCTCACTGTTGGAGGGTCAGTGCTGAGGGGGGACCGCACTGTCGGAGTGTCAGTGCTGAGGGAGTGCCGCACTGTCGGAGGGTAAGTGGTGAGGGAGCACCGCACTGTCGGAGGGTAAGTGGTGAGGGAGCGCCGCACTGTCCGAGGGTCAGTGCTGAGGGAGCGCCGCACTGTCGGAGGGTCGGTGCTGAGGGAGCACCGCACTGTCGGAGGGTAAGTGGTGAGGGAGCGCCGCACTGTCGGAGTGTCAGTGCTGAGGGAGCACCGCACTGTCGGAGGGTAAGTGGTGAGGGAGCACCGCACTGTCGGAGGGTAAGTGGTGAGGGAGCGACGCACTGTCGGAGGGTCAGTGCTGAGGGAGCACCGCACTGTCGGAGGGTAAGTGGTGAGGGAGCGCTGCACTGTCGGAGGGTCAGTGCTGAGGGAGCGCCGCACTGTCGGAGGGTCAGTGCTGAGGGAGCGCCGCACTGTCGGAGGGTCAGTGCTGAGGGAGCGCCGCACTGTCGGAGGGTCAGTGCTGAGGGAGCGCCGCACTGTCGGAGGGTCAGTGCTGAGGGAGCCCCGCACTGTGGGAGGGTCAGTGCTGAGGGAGTGCCGCACTGTCGGAGGGTCAGTGCTGAAGGTGCGCCGCACTGTCGGAGGGTCAGTGCTGAGGGAGCGCCGCACTGTCGGAGGGTCAGTGCTGAGGGAGCGCCGCACTGTCGGAGTGTCAGTGCTGAGGGAGTGCCGCACTGTCGGAGTGTCAGTGCTGAGGGAGTGCCGCACTGTCGGAGGGTCGGTGCTGAGGGAGCGCCGCACTGTCGGAGTGTCAGTGCTGAGGGAGTGCCGCACTGTCGGAGGGTCAGTGCTGAGGGAGTGCCGCACTGTGGGAGGGTCAGTGCTGAGGGAGTGCCGCACTGTCGGAGGGTCAGTGCTGAGGGAGCGCCGCACTGTTGGAGGATCAGTGCTGAGGGAGCGCCGCACTGTCGGAGGGTCAGTGCTGAGGGAGCACCGCACTGTCGGAGGGTCAGTGCTGAGGGAGTGCCGCACTGTGGGAGGGTCAGTGCTGAGGGAGTGCCGCACTGTCGGAGTGTCAGTGCTGAGGGAGTGCCGCACTGTCAGAGGGTCAGTGCTGAGGGAGTGCCGCACTGTCGGAGGGGCAGTGCTGAGGGAGCACCGCACTGTCGGAGGGTCAGTGCTGAGGGAGCGCCGCACTGTCGGAGGATCAGTGCTGAGGGAGTGCCGCACTGTCAGAGGGTCAGTGCTGAGGGAGTGCCGCACTGTCGGAGGGTCAGTGCTGAGGGAGCGCCGCACTGTCGGAGGGTCAGTGCTGAGGGAGCGCCGCACTGTCGGAGGGTCAGTGCTGAGGGAGCGCCGCACTGTCGGAGGGTCAGTGCTGAGGGAGCCCCGCACTGTGGGAGGGTCAGTGCTGAGGGAGTGCCGCACTGTCGGAGGGTCAGTGCTGAAGGTGCGCCGCACTGTCGGAGGGTCAGTGCTGAGGGAGCGCCGCACTGTCGGAGGGTCAGTGCTGAGGGAGCGCCGCACTGTCGGAGTGTCAGTGCTGAGGGAGCGCCGCACTGTCGGAGTGTGAGTGCTGAGGGAGTGCCGCACTGTCGGAGGGTCAGTGCTGAGGGAGTGCCGCACTGTCGGAGTGTCAGTGCTGAGGGAGTGCCGCACTGTCAGAGGGTCAGTGCTGAGGGAGTGCCGCACTGTCGGAGGGTCAGTGCTGAGGGAGTGCCGCACTGTGGGAGGGTCAGTGCTGAGGGAGTGCCGCACTGTCGGAGGGTCAGTGCTGAGGGAGCGCCGCACTGTCGGAGGGTCAGTGCTGAGGGAGCGCCGCACTGTCGGAGGGTCAGTGCTGAGGGAGCACCGCACTGTCGGAGGGTCAGTGCTGAGGGAGTGCCGCACTGTGGGAGGGTCAGTGCTGAGGGAGTGCCGCACTGTCGGAATGTCAGTGCTGAGGGAGTGCCGCACTGTCAGAGGGTCAGTGCTGAGGGAGTGCTGAGGGAGCACCGCACTGTCGGAGGGTCAGTGCTGAGGGAGCGCCGCACTGTCGGAGGATAAGTGCTGAGGGAGTGTCGCACTGTCAGAGGGTCAGTGCTGAGGGAGTGCCGCACTGTCGGAGGGTCAGTGCTGAGGGAGTGCCACACTGTCGGTGGGTCAGTGCTGAGGGACCGCCGCACTGTCGGAGTGTCAGTGCTGAGGGAGTGCCGCACTGTCGGAGGGTCAGTGCTGAGGGAGTGCCGCACTGTCGGAGTGTCAGTGCTGAGGGAGTGCCGCACTGTCAGAGGGTCAGTGCTGAGGGAGTGCCGCACTGTCGGAGGGTCAGTGCTGAGGGAGTGCCGCACTGTGGGAGGGTCAGTGCTGAGGGAGTGCCGCACTGTCGGAGGGTCAGTGCTGAGGGAGCGCCGCACTGTCGGAGGGTCAGTGCTGAGGGAGCGCCGCACTGTCGGAGGGTCAGTGCTGAGGGAGCACCGCACTGTCGGAGGGTCAGTGCTGAGGGAGCACCGCACTGTCGGAGGGTCAGTGCTGAGGGAGCGCCGCACTGTCGGAGGATAAGTGCTGAGGGAGTGCCGCACTGTCAGAGGGTCAGTGCTGAGGGAGTGCCGCACTGTCGGAGGGTCAGTGCTGAGGGAGTGCCGCACTGTCGGAGGGTCACTGCTGAGGGAGCGCCACACTGTCGGTGGGTCAGTGCTGAGGGACCGCCACACTGTCGGAGGGTCAGTGCTGAGGGAGCACCGCACTGTCGGAGGGACAGTGCTGAGGGAGCGCCACACTGTCGGAGGGTCAGTGCTGAGGGAGTGCCGCACTGTCGGAGTGTCAGTGCTGAGGGAGTGCCGCACTGTCAGAGGGTCAGTGCTGAGGGAGCGCCGCACTGTCGGAGGGTCAGTGCTGAGGGAGTGCCGCACTGTGGGAGGGTCAGTGCTGAGGGAGTGCCGCACTGTCGGAGGGTCTGTGCTGAGGGAGCGCCGCACTGTCGGAGGGTCATTGCTGAGGGAGCGCCGCACTGTCGGAGGGTCAGTGCTGAGGGAGCGCCGCACTGTCGGAGGATCAGTGCTGAGGGAGTGCCGCACTGTGGGAGGGTCAGTGCTGAGGGAGTGCCGCACTGTCGGAGTGTCAGTGCTGAGGGAGTGCCGCACTGTCAGAGGGTCAGTGCTGAGGGAGTGCCGCACTGTCGGAGGGGCAGTGCTGAGGGAGCACCGCACTGTCGGAGGGTCAGTGCTGAGGGAGCGCCGCACTGTCGGAGGATCAGTGCTGAGGGAGTGCCGCACTGTCAGAGGGTCAGTGCTGAGGGAGTGCCGCACTGTCGGAGGGTCAGTGCTGAGGGAGTGCCGCACTGTCGGAGGGTCAGTGCTGAGGGAGCGCCGCACTGTCGGAGGGTCAGTGCTGAGGGAGCGCCGCACTGTCGGAGGGTCAGTGCTGAGGGAGCGCCTCACTGTCGGAGGGTCAGTGCTGAGGGAGCGCCGCACTGTCGGAGGGTCAGTGCTGAGGGAGCGCCACACTTTCGGAGGGTCAGTGCTGAGGGAGTGACGCACTGTGGGAGGGTCAGTACTGAGGGAGTGCCGCACTGTCGGAGGGTCAGTGCTGAGGGAGCGCCACACTGTCGGAGGGTCAGTGATGAGGGAGGGTCAGTGATGAGGGAGGGTCAGTGATGAGGGAGCGCTGCACAGTTGGAGGGTCAGTGATGAGGGAGGGACAGTGATGAAGGAGGGTCAGTGCTGAGGGAGCGCCGCACTGTCGGAAGGTCAGTGCTGAGGGAGCGTCGCACTGTCGGAGGGTCAGTGATGAGGGAGCGCCGCACTGTTGGAGGGTCAGTGATGAGGGAGGGTTAGTGATGAGGGAGCGCCGCACTGTCGGAGGGACAGTGCTGAGGGAGCGCCGCACTGTCGGAGGGTCAGTGCTGAGGGAGCGCCGCACTGTCGGAGGGTCAGTACTGAGGGAGCGCCGCACTGTCGGAGGGTCAGTGCTGAGGGAGTGCCGCCCTGTTGGAGGGTCAGTGTTGAGGTAGTGCCGCACTGTCGGAGGGTCAGTGCTGAGGGAGCGCCGCACTGTCGGAGGGTCATTACTGAGGGAGCGCCGCACTGTCGGAGGCTCAGTGCTGAGGGAGCGCCGCACTGTCGGAGAGTCAGTGCTGAGGGAGGGTCAGTGCTGAGGGAGGGTCAGTGCTGAGGGAGGGTCAGTGCTGAGGGAGCGCCGCACTGTCGGAGGGTCAGTGCTGAGGGAGCGCCGCACTGTCGGAGGGTCAGTGCTGAGGGAGCGCCGCACTGTTGGAGGGTCAGTGCTGAGGAAGCGCCGCACTGTCAGAGGGTCAGTGCCGAGGGAGTGCCGCACTGTCAGAGGGTCAGTGCTGAGGGAGTGCCGCACTGTCGGAGGGTCAGTGCTGAGGGAGCGCCGCACTGTCGGTGGGTCAGTGCTGAGGGAGTGCCGCATTGGCGGGGGGTCAGTGCTGAGGGAGCGCCGCACTGTCAGAGGGTCAGTGCTGAGGGAGCGCCGCACTGTCGGAGGGTCAGTGCTGAGGGAGCGCCGCACTGTCAGAGGGTCAGTGCTGAGGTAGCGCCGCACTGTCGGAGGGTCAGTGCTGAGGGAGCGCCTCACTGTCAGAGGGTCAGTGCTGAGGGAGCGCAGCACTGTCGGAGGGTCAGTCCTGAGGGAGCGCCGCACTGTCGGAGGGTCAGTGCTGAGGGAGTGCCGCACTGTCAGAGGGTCAGTGCTGAGGGAGCGCCGCACTGTCGGTGGGTCAGTGCTGAGGGAGCGCCGCACTGTCGGAGAGTCAGTGCTGAGGGAGCGCCTCACTGTCGGAGGGTCAGTGCTGAGGGAGCGCCGCACTGTCGGAGAGTCAGTGCTGAGGGAGCGCTGCACTGTCGGAGGGTCAGTGCTGAGGGAGGGTCAGTGCTGAGGGAGGGCCGCAGTATCCCCGGAGCCATATTTATCCCTCAATCAATATCAGCCAGTAAGGAAAGTCGGGCCATTCGTCCCATTGAGACTGGTGCTGTATCCTGTGGGACCTCGCTCACTGTGTCCTGTGGGACCTCGCTCACTGTGTCCTGTGGGACCTCGCTCACTGTGTCCTGTGGGACCTCGCTCACTGTGTCCTGTGGGACCTCGCTCACTGTGTCCTGTGGGACCTCGCTCACTGTATCCTGTGGGACCTCGCTCACTGTATCCTGTGGGACCTCGCTCACTGTGTCCTGTGGGACCTCGCTCACTGTGTCCTGTGGGACCTCGCTCACTGTGTCCTGTGGGACCTCGCTCACTGTGTCCTGTGGGACCTCGCTCACTGTGTCCTGTGGGACCTCGCTCACTGTGTCCTGTGGGACCTCGCTCACTGTGTCCTGTGGGACCTCGCTCACTGTGTCCTGTGGGACCTCGCTCACTGTGTCCTGTGGGACCTCGCTCACTGTGTGTGGGACCTTGCTCACTGCTTTCAGGGCGCCTGAATGAAGGATCTTTATTGAAAAGACTCCCTGAATAATAACTCAGCTGCACCTGG
>NC_092728.1:17770972-17843472 GCF_047496885.1 Scyliorhinus torazame
ATATCTCCCTGAGAGAGAGGGGACTGAGAGACACCAGTCAGTGTACAGATATCTCCCTGAGAGAGAGAGGGGGGACTGAGAAACACCAGTCAGTGTACAGATATCTCCCTGAGAGAGAGAGGGGACTGAGAGACACCAGTCAGTGTACAGATATCTCCCTGAGAGAGAGGGGACGAGATACAAGTCAGTGTACAGATATCTCCTTGAGAGAGAGAGGGACTGAGAGACACCAGTCAGTGTACAGATATCTCCCTGAGAGAGAGGGGACTGAGAGATACAAGTCAGTGTACAGATATCTCCTTGAGACGAGAGAGGACTGAGAGACACCAGTCAGTGTACAGATATCTCCCTGAGAGAGAGAGGGGACTGAGAGACACAAGTCAGTGTACAGATATCTCCTTGAGAGAGAGAGGGACTGAGAGACACCAGTCAGTGTACAGATATCTCCCTGAGAGAGAGAGGACTGAGAGATGACAAGTCAGTGTACAGATATCCTCCTGAGAGAGAGAGGACTGAGAGACACCAGTCAGGTCAGATACCCCTGAGAGAGAGGACTGAGAGACACCAGTCAGTGTACAGATATCTCCCTGAGAGAGAGAGGGGACTGAGAGACACCAGTCAGTGTACAGATATCTCCCTGAGAGAGAGAGGGACTGAGAGACACCAGTCAGTGTACAGATATCTCCCAGGGAGAGAGAGGGGACTGAGAGACACCAGTCAGTGTACAGATATCTCCCTGAGAGAGAGAGGGGACTGAGAGACACCAGTCAGTGTACAGATATCTCCTGAGAGAGGGGACTGAGAGATACAAGTCAGTGTACAGATATCTCCTTGAGAGAGAGAGGGGACTGAGAGACACCAGTCAGTGTACAGATATCTCCCTGAGAGAGAGAGGGGACTGAGAGACACCCGTCAGTGTACAGATATCTCCCTGAGAGGAGAGGGGGGACTGAGAGACACCAGTCAGTGTACAGATATCACCCTGAGAGAGAGAGGGGACTGGGAGACACCAGTCAGTGTACAGATATCTCCCTGAGAGAGAGAGAGGACTGAGAGACACCAGTCAGTGTACAGATATCTCCCTGAGAGAGAGGGGACTGAGAGACACCAGTCAGTGTACAGATATCTCCCTGAGAGAGAGAGGGGACTGGGACACCAGTCAGTGTACAGATATCTCCTGAGAGAGAGGGGAGTGAGGGACACCAATCAGTGTACAGATATCTCCCTGAGAGAGAGGGGAGTGAGGGACACCTGTCAGTGTACAGATATCTCCCTGAGAGAGAGGGGACTGAGAGACACCAGTCAGTGTACAGATATCTCCCGAGAGAGAGGGACTGAGAGACACCAGTCAGTGTACATTGAGTTAACTGAGTGAGATCAGGTGACACTGACTCAGCCCACAGGAAAGTGTTGTGACTCAGCGAAGGAATATCTTAATTTCCTCATTAACGTTTGTGCCTCGAGGCTGTGGGTGAATTGATGCCTCCAGCTGCAGGAACGCACTGCACCCTCAGCATTCCTCTCGCCCCCTCGCTGCACATCCCAGTCACAAATCCAATCGCCCCCATCCTCTCCCTCTGTGCGAAGCTCAGCCAGCCTCTGTACCCGGCTCACACAACCTCCTCCAGAACCTACAACCCTCCCTATCTCTGTAACCTCCTCCAGTCCCGACAACCCTCCCTATCTCTGTAACCTCCTCCAGCCCCTACAACCCTCCCTATCTCTGTAACCTCCTCCAGACCTACAACCCTCCCTATCTCTGTAACCTCCTCCAGCCCCTACAACCCTCCCTATCTCTGTAACCTCCTCCAGCCCCAACAACCATCCCTATCTCTGTAACCTCCTCCAGACCCTACAACCCTCCCTATCTCTGTAACCTCCTCCAGCCCCTACAACCCTCCCTATCTCTGTTACCTCCTCCAGCCCCAACAACCATCCCTATCTCTGTAACATCCTCCAGCCCCTACAACCCTCCCTATCTCTGTAACCTCCTACAACCCTCCCTATCTTTGTAACCTCCTCCAGCCCTAACAACCATCCCTATCTCTGTAAACTCCTCCAGCCCCTACAACCATCCCTATCTCTGTAACCGTCCTCCAGCCCCTACAACCCTCCCTATCTCTGTAACCTCCTGCAGCCCCTACAACCCTCCCTGTCTGTGTAACCTCCTCCAGCCCCTACACCCTCCTGTCACTGTAACCTCCTCCAGCCCCAACAACCCTCCCTATCTCTGTAACCTCCTCCAGCCCCTACAACCATCCTTATCTCTGTAACCTCCTCCAGCCCCTACAACCCCTCCCTATCTCTGTAACCTCCTCCAGCCCCTACAACCCTCCCTGTCTCTGTACCTCCTCCAGCCCCTACAACCTTCCCTATCTTTGTAACCTCCTCCAACCCCTAGAACCCTCCCTATCTCTGTAACCTCCTCCAGCCCCAACAATCATCCTATCTCTGTAACCTCCTCCAGCCCTTACAACCCTCCCTATCTCTGTATCCTCCTCCAGCCCCTACAACTCTCCTATCTCTGTAACCTCCTCCAGCCCCCTACAACACTCCCTGTCTCTGTAACCTCCTCCAGCCCCTACAGCCCTCCCTATCTCTGTAACCTCCTCCAGCCCCTACAACCCTCCCTACCTCTGTAACCTCCTCCAGCCCCTACAACCCTCCCTGTCTCTGTAACTCCTCCAGCCCCTACAACCCTCCCTATCTCTGTAACCTCCTCCAGCCCCTACAACCGTCCCTGTCTCTGTAACCTCCTCCAGCCCCTACAACCCTCCCTGTCTCTGTAACCTCCTCCAGCCCCTCCAACCCTCCCGATCTCTGTAACCTCCTCCAGCCCCTCCAACCCTCCCTATCTCTGTAACCTCCTCCAGCCCCTACAACCCTCCGTATCTCTGTAACCTCCTCCAGCCCCTACAACCCTCCCTGTCTCTGTAACCTCCTCCAGCCCCTACAACCCTCCCTATCTCTGTAACCTCCTCCAGCCCCTACAACCCTCCCTACCTCTGTAACCTCCTCCAGCCCCTACAACCCTCCCTGTCTCTGTAACCTCCTCCAGCCCCTCCAACCCTCCCTATCTTTGTAACCTCCTCCAACCCCTAGAACCCTCCCTATCTCTGTAACCTCCTCCAGCCCCAACAATCATCCCTATCTCTGTAACCTCCTCCAGCCCTTACAACCCCTCCCTATCTCTGTATCCTCCTCCAGCCCCTACAACTCTCCCTATCTCTGTAACCTCCTCCAGCCCCTACAACACTCCCTGTCTCTGTAACCTCCTCCAGCCCCTACAACCCTCCCTATCTCTGTAACCTCCTCCAGCCCCTACAACCCTCCCTACCTCTGTAACCTCCTCCAGCCCCTACAACCCTCCCTGTCTCTGTAACCTCCTCCAGCCCCTCCAACCCTCCCTATCTCTGTAACCTCCTCCAGCCCCTACAACCGTCCCTGTCTCTGTAACCTCCTCCAGCCCCTACAACCCCTCCTGTCTCTGTAACCTCCTCCAGGCCCCTCCAACCCTCCCGATCTCTGTAACCTCCTCCAGCCCCTCCAACCCTCCCTATCTCTGTAACCTCCTCCAGCCCCTACAACCCTCCGTATCTCTGTAACCTCCTCCAGCCCCTACAACCCTCCCTGTCTCTGTAACCTCCTCCAGCCCCTACAACCCTCCCTATCTCTGTAACCTCCTCCAGCCCCTACAACCCTCCCTACCTCTGTAACCTCCTCCAGCCCCTACAACCCTCCCTGTCTCTGTAACCTCCTCCAGCCCCTCCAACCCTCCCTATCTCTGTAACCTCCTCCAGCCCCTACAACCGTCCCTGTCTCTGTAACCTCCTCCAGCCCCTACAACTCTCCCTGTCTCTGTAACCTCCTCCAGCCCCTCCCAACCCTCCCGATCTCTGTAACCTCCTCCAGCCCCTCCAACCCTCCCTATCTCTGTAACCTCCTCCAGCCCCTACAACCCTCCCTATCTCTGTAAAATCCGGCAGCCCCTACAATCCTCCCTATCTCTGTAACCTGCCCCGACAACCCTCCCTGTCTCTGTAACTTCCTACAACCCTCCGAGATCTCTGTACTCCTCCAATTCCGACCTCTCGAGCATCCCTCCATTTCCCTTCTGTCTCTCTCTGCCATACTGTCCCTCTCTCTGTCTCTGTCTCTCTCTGTCTCTTGTGGGGGAGGGGGAGGGGCAGGGTGGGGGGCCTGTGGGGAGGGGGGGGCGTGGTGCAGGGTGGGGAGGAGGGGGTGCAGGGTGGGGGAGGGGGTGCAGGGTGGGGGAGGGGGGTGCGGGGTGGGGGAGGGGGGTGCGGTGTGGGGGAGGGTGTGTGTGCAGGGTGGGGGTCGGTGGGGAAGGGGGGGGGTGCCGTGGGGGGGTTGGGGGCCTGTGGGGAGGGGAGCGGGGTGGGGGTCGGTGGGGGAGGGGGGGGTGCGGGGTGGGGGTCGGTGGGGGAGGAGGGGGTGCAGGGTGGGGGAGGAGGGGGTGCAGGGTGGGGGAGGAGGGGGTGCAGGGTGGGGAGGAGGGGGTGCAGGGTGGAGGAGGTGGGTGCAGGGTGGGGGAGGGGGGTGCAGGGTGGGGGGGTGCGGGGTGGGGGAGGGGGTGCGGTGTGGGGGAGGGTTTGTGTGCAGGGTGGGGGTCGGTGGGGGAGGGTGGGGGTCGGTGGGGGAGGGGGGTGCAGGGTGGGGGAGGAGGGGGTGCAGGGTGGGGAGGAGGGGGTGCAGGGTGGGGAGGGGGTGCAGGGTGGGGGAGGGGGGTGCGGGGGTGGGGGAGGGGGGTGCGGTGTGGGGGAGGGTGTGTGTGCAGGGTGGGGGTCGGTGGGGGAGGGGGGGTGCCGTGGGGAGGGGGGTTGGGGGCCGGTGGGGAGGGGAGCGGGGTGCAGGGTGGGGGTTGGTGGGGGAGGGGGGTGTGCGGGGTGGGGGCCGCTGGGGAAGGGGAGGGGGGGTGCAGGGTTGGGGCATGGGTCGGTGGGGGAGCGGGGTGTGCAGGGAGCGGGCCGGTGGGGGGAGGGGATTGGGGTGCAGGGTTGGGGTGTCGGTGGGGGAGGGGAGGGGGGTGCAGGGTGAGGGGGGGGATAGGGGGCTGGTGGGGGAGGGGGGGTGCAGCGTGGGGGCGGGGGGTGCAGGGTGGGGGCAGTGGGCCGGTGGGGGGAGGGGACTGGGGGTGCAGGGTGGGGGCCGGTGGGGGAGGGGAGGGGGTGCAGGGTGGGGGGGGGGTTGGGGGCCTGTGGGGGAGGGGAGGGGGGTGCAGGGTGGGTGGGGGGGGTTGGGGAGGGGAAGGGGAGTGCAGGGTGGGGGGGGAGTTGGGGGCCTGTGGGGGAGGGAAGGGGGGGGTGCAGGGTGGGGGTCCCGTGGGACGGGGTGGAGGGTTGGGGGCCAGTGGGGGGGGGTGCAGGGTGGGGGTCGGTGGGGGAGGGTGGTGCAGGGTGGTGGTCGGTGGGGGAGGGGGATGGAGGGTGGGGGAGGGGGGTGCAGGGTGGGGGTCGGTGGGGGAGGGGGATGGAGGGTGGGGGAGGGGGGGTGCAGGGTGGGGGTCGGTGGGGGAGGGGGGTGCAGGGTGGGGGCCGGTGGGGGAGGGGTGGGTGCAGGGTGGGGGGTCGGTGGGGGAGGGGGTGTGCAGGGTGGGGGGTGTTGATGGGTGGATTCTTGTTGAGGTGCGACCCCCTCCTCCGCTGGGACTATGGACCGATGTCTGATGCCTCTTCCTCCCGGCCTGTCCGCAGGAAGATCTGCCTGTGCTGTAAGTGCCCGAGGGAGGAACACGCCATCCGGGGCCCTGCCCTCCGGAGCTCGAGAAGATGGTCTACAAGATGGTCAACGCCTTCCATCGCTTCTCCATCTCGGACGATGACTCGGGCTGCGCGCTGGAGGAGTACTCCTGGGTTCCGCCAGGCCTGAAACCCGACCAGGTACTCGCCTGCATCCCCCCCCACACTCCCAGGGATGTCCCAGCATGCCCTCACCCACCATGACAGGCGCACCAGGTCTTGGCCGCAGCCGCCATTGACGGCCGTGCCTTCAGCTGCCTGGGGAGACCCCTGAACTCCAGAACCGCAATCTAGGGGAAAGGTTTGTCAGTGTAATTGGCTGTGAGTTTCCTGCCGCGCCTGGCGGCGGGGTCTCCGCCGCTATCTAACCCCACAGTCACTTTGTTGGGCCCTGGGGGAATGTCTCCCCGGTGAAGGCCACACTTTGTATTGTTTGCCATCACTGGGGAGCTGAACCCCCAGTGCCGGCTCCTCCCAGATCGGGCGGCCATTTTGAATGGGGCCCCGATCTCTAAGTGAGCCTCAGGGTCTTCCACCCCCCCCCCCCCCCCCCCACCCATGGGCAATGTCATCCCCCTGCATACACACATGGGCACTTCCCCACAAGTGAGGGCACCCCGCTATGGAAACTCTGGGCACCACCCATTTCAGGCACCTCCCCACCCCCCACCCCCACACACACACACACTCCCTTATGGGCCCCCTCCTCTTCCAGGACTCCCACCATCACCCTGCCCCCCCCACCCACCCACCCAACATCCCAGAGGCCCCTACTTACCTGCCATGCACCCACCCCCTCACCATAACCCCCTCCACGCTCCTTTCATGGGAATGCCCCCCTCGGGCCCTGAACCATGGCACTGGGAACTCTGTCAGTGCTCCTGCCAGCTTTTCAGTGCCACCTGGGCACCTTGGCAGCGTCCGAGTACCACCGTGTTGCCAAGAGGGCAACTACCTGGAGCCGTCCAGTCCGCTGGGAGTCGCCAGCGAGTGCCGTTCCACCGGGACCCCGTTTTCTGTGGAGACGGAACGGTGCTTGCTTCAGGTCTCCAAGGCGATACATCCCAACGCATTGGCTACAGCGGGGAACCGCATATTAAATTGAGACTAGCTGCCTCACTCTGAGACGCAGATTTGACAAAAGGTGATCCCACCCAACAGTGGGGTGTGGCAAGGCGGGAAGATCCCGGGAGTGGGGTTTCCCAACATTTCCCGGCTGCATGGAGCCACGGGGCGATGCCATGTGGGCAGAACGTGGCCGCTACATCGTGCTCTCTCTCTCTCTCTTTCTGTCTGTCTCGCCCCCTCTCTCACTCACATAGATACATAGAAGATAGGAGCAGGAGAAGGCCATTCGGCCCTTCAAGCCTGCTCTGCCATTCATCACGACCATGGCTGATCATCCAACTCAATAGCCCCATCCTGCTTTCTCCCCATAGCCTTTGATCCCATTCTCCCCAAGTGCTTTATTCAGCCACCTCTTGAATATATTCAATGTTTTAGCATCAACTACTTCCTGTGGTAATGAATTCCACCCCGTGCTGTACCTGTCCTGGGAGTGTTTGATGGGGACAGTGTAGAGGGAGCTTCACTCTGTATCTAACCCCGTGCTGTACCTGTCCTGGGAGTTTGATGTGGACAGTGTAGAGGCAGCTTTAGTCTGTATCTAACCCCGTGCTGTACCTGTCCTGGGAGTGTTTGATGGGGACAGTGTGGAGGGAGTTTTACTCTGAATCTAACCCCGTGCTGTACCTGTCCTGGGAGTGTTTGATGGGGACAGTGTGGAGGGAGTTTTACTCTGTATCTAACCCCGTGCTGTACCTGTCCTGGGAGTGTTTGATGGGGACAGTGTTGAGGGAGCTTTACTCTGTATCTAACCCTGTGCTGTACCTCTCCTGGGAATGTTTGATGGGGACAGTGTAGAGGGAGCTTTACTCTGTATCTAACCCCCGTGCTGTACCTGTCCTGGGAGTGTTTGATGGGGACAGTGTAGAGGGAGCTTTACTCTGTATCTAACCACGTGCTGTACCTGTCGTGGGAGTGTTTGATGGGGATAGTGTAGAGGGAGCTTTACTCTGTATCTAACCTCGTGCTGTCCCTGTCCTGGGAGTGTTTGATGGGTTTAGTGTAGAGGGAGCTTTACTCTGTATCTAACCCAGTGCTGTACCTGTCCTGGGAGTGTTTGATGGGTTTAGTGTAGAGGGAGCTTTGCTCTGTATCTAACCCAGTGCTGTACCTGTTCTGGGAGTGTTTGATGGGGACAGTGTAGAGGGAGCTTTACTCTGTATCTAACCCAGTGCTGTACCTGTCCTGGGAGTGTTTGATGGGGACAGTGTAGAGGGAGCTTTACTCTTTATCTAACCCCATGCCGTAACTGTCCTGGGAGTGTGTGATGGGGACAGTGCAGAGGCAGCTTTACTCTGTATCTAACCCCGTGCTGTACCTGTCCTGGGAGTTTGATGTGGACAGTGTAGAGGCAGCTTTAGTCTGTATCTAACCCCGTGCTGTACCTGTCCTGGGAGTGTTTGATGGGGACAGTGTGGAGGGAGTTTTACTCTGAATCTAACCCCGTGCTGTACCTGTCCTGGGAGTGTTTGATGGGGACAGTGTGGAGGGAGTTTTACTCTGTATCTAACCCCGTGCTGTACCTGCCCTGGAAGTGTTTGATGGGGACAGTGTTGAGGGAGCTTTACTCTGTATCTAACCCTGTGCTGTACCTCTCCTGGGAATGTTTGATGGGGACAGTGTAGAGGGAGCTTTACTCTGTATCTAACCCCCGTGCTGTACCTGTCCTGGGAGTGTTTGATGAGGACAGTGTAGAGGGAGCTTTACTCTGTATCTAACCCTGTGCTGTACCTGTCCTGGGAGTGTTTGATGGGGAGTGTGTGGAGGGAGTTTTACTCTGTATATTTGCTAACTTTAGTGTGAGAAAGTGGAATCATTCCCTTTTTACTGGGTCCTTTTTACTGGGCTGGTTTAGCACAATGTGCTAAACACTGGCTTGTAAAGCAGAACGAGGCCATCAGCTTGGATTCAATTCCCGTACCATCCCAGGTGCTGGAATGTGGCGACTAGGGGCTTTTCACAGTCACTTCATTTGAAGCCTACTTGTGACAAGAGGCTATTCTTCTCTTTCCGCCTGATCAGGCATTGACTTGGAGGCCCGTTTTATGTCAGTTGTGGCATTCTTTCCCCCTGGATAATTTGCGGGGACTGTCAGTGATTGCAAGGCCGGCACTTGAGGCCTGATTGAGGTGGCTGCAAATGTAGCTGGCTCCAGTCCTTCGAGCTAGGCCCGAACCAGTTCCACATTCCATCACCTGTGACGCCGAAGATGAATCCATGGAGCTGCCCGCCTGGCACTGCGCCAAGTGGCTTTGGGCCCAGTCACTGCTCATTGTGGTTTACCCATCCCTGACTCCATAGCAACGGCCTAGATTCAGCTAAGGCTGTGAAGCCTGTGCGAAGGCCGGATCTGAAATGAGGCAGAGGCAGCGACAGGAGGAGGAGGGGGTGGGCTGTGGAGGGTGGGAGGGTGGATGGGTGAGGTGGAAATTGGGATACACAGTGAGATCACTCAGCTAAAAACCAATGGGGTGTGTGTTGAACCGTGTAGATGCCTGGAGGAAAGCAGAATGATAAAATTCAATTTTCTGTACACTGACTGCTGTCTCTCAGTCCTCTCTCTCTCTCAGGGAGGTATCTGTACACTGGCTGGTGTCTCTCAGTCCTCTCTCTCTCAGGGAGATATCTGTACACTGACTGGTGTCTCTCAGTCCTCTCTCTCAGGGAGATATCTGTACACTGACTGGTGTCTCTCAGTCCTCTCTCTCAGGGAGATATCTGTACACTGACTGGCGTCTCTCAGTCCCCTCTCTCTCAGGGAGATATCTGTACACTGACTGGTGTCTCTCAGTCCCTCTCTCTCTCTCTCAGGGAGATATCTGTACACTGACTGGTGTCTCTCAGTCCTCTCTCAGGGAGATATTTGTACACTGACTGGTGTCTCTTAGTCCCCTCTCTCAGGGAGATATCTGTACACTGACTGGTGTCTCTCAGTCCCTCTCTCTCTCAGGGAGATATCTGTACACTGACTGGTGTCTCTCAGTCCTCTCTCAGGGAGATATTTGTACACTGACTGGTGTCTCTTAGTCCCCTCTCTCGGGGAGATATCTGTACACTGACTGGTGTCTCTCAGTCCCTCTCTCTCTCAGGGAGATATCTGTACACTGACTGGTGTCTCTCAGTCCCCTCTCTCTCATGCAGATATCTGTACACTGACTGGTGTCTCTCAGTCCCCGCTCTCCCTCTGAGGGTGATATCTGTACACTGTCTGGTGTCTCTCAGTCCTCTCTCTCTCTCAGGGAGATATTTGTACACTGACTGGTGTCTCTCAGTTCCCTCTCTCTCAGGGAGATATCTGTACACTGACTGGTGTCTCTCAGTCCTCTCTCTCAGGGAGATATCTGTACACTGACTGGCGTCTCTCAGTCCCCTCTCTCTCAGGGAGATATCTGTACACTGACTGGTGTCTCTCAGTCCCTCTCTCTCTCTCTCAGGGAGATATCTGTACACTGACTGGTGTCTCTCAGTCCTCTCTCAGGGAGATATTTGTACACTGACTGGTGTCTCTTAGTCCCCTCTCTCAGGGAGATATCTGTACACTGACTGGTGTCTCTCAGTCCCTCTCTCTCTCAGGGAGATATCTGTACACTGACTGGTGTCTCTCAGTCCCCTCTCTCTCATGCAGATATCTGTACACTGACTGGTGTCTCTCAGTCCCCGCTCTCCCTCTGAGGGTGATATCTGTACACTGTCTGGTGTCTCTCAGTCCTCTCTCTCTCTCAGGGAGATATTTGTACACTGACTGGTGTCTCTCAGTTCCCTCTCTCTCAGGGAGATATCTGTACACTGACTGGTGTCTCTCAGTCCCCTCTCTCTCTCAGGGAGATATCTGTACACTGACTGGTGTCTCTCAGTCCTCTCTCTCTCTCGAGATATCTGTGCACTGACTTGTATCTCTCAGTCCTCTCTCTCTCAGGGAGATATCTGTACACTGACTGGTGTCTCTCAGTCCTCTCTCTCTCTCGAGATATCTGTGCACTGACTTGTATCTCTCAGTCCTCTCTCTCTCAGGGAGATATCTGTGCACTGACTGGTGTCTCTCGGTCCCCCCTCTCTCTCAGGGAGATATCTGTACACTGACTGGTGTCTCTCAGTCCCCTCTCTCTCAGGGAGATATCTGTACACTGACTGGTGTCTCTCAGTCCTCTCTCTCAGGGAGATATCTGTACACTGACTGGTGTCTCTCAGTCCCCTCTCTCTCAGGGAGATATCTATACACTGACTGGTGTCTCTCAGTCCCCTCTCTCTCAGGGAGATATCTGTACACTGACTGGTGTCTCTCAGACCCCCCCTCTCTCTCTCAGGGAGATATCTGTACACTGACTGGTGTCTCTCAGTCCTCTCTCTCAGGGAGATATCTGTACACTGACTGGTGTCTCTCAGTCCCCTCTCTCTCAGGGAGATATCTGTACACTGACTGGCGTCTCTCAGTCCCCTCTCTCTCAGGGAGATATCTGTACACTGACTGGTGTCTCTCAGTCCCTCTCTCTCTCTCTCAGGGAGATATCTGTACACTGACTGGTGTCTCTCAGTCCTCTCTCAGGGAGATATTTGTACACTGACTGGTGTCTCTTAGTCCCCTCTCTCAGGGAGATATCTGTACACTGACTGGTGTCTCTCAGTCCCCTCTCTCTCAGGGAGATATCTATACACTGACTGGTGTCTCTCAGTCCCCTCTCTCTCAGGGAGATATCTGTACACTGACTGGTGTCTCTCAGACCCCCCCTCTCTCTCTCAGGGAGATATCTGTACACTGACTGGTGTCTCTCAGTCCCCTCTCTCTCAGGGAGATATCTGTACACTGACTGGTGTCTCTCAGTCCCCTCTCTCTCTCTCAGGGAGATATCTGTACACTGACAGGTGTCTCTCAGTCCCCTCTCTCTCTCTCAGGGAGATATCTGTACACTGACTGGTGTCTCTCAGTCCCCTCTCTCTCTCTCAGGGAGATATCTGTACACTGACTGGTGTCTCTCAGTCCTCTCTCTCAGGGAGATATCTGTACACTGACTGGTGTCTCTCAGTCCTCTCTCTCTCTCGGGGAGATATCTGTACACTGACTGGTGTCTCTCAGTCCTCTCTCTCTCTCAGGGAGATATCTGTACACTGACTGGTGTCTCTCAGTCCCCACCCTCTTGATGTGTTAAGTAAGTTGGTTTAACGTTGACCGCAACTGGACGCAGTGAAACTAGAAACAGGCTTCTGACACAGGAGATGGTCCAACACTGTTTGATTGAACTTCCTGATCGCTGTACATAGTCTGCTGTGAGTTGATACTCTATCAATCGAACTGATAACCGCCTACTGGCTTGTCCAGTGTTGCTCTTTTTAGCCTTAGTTTACTTGCTCTAATTCTGTCACCTTTGCTCTTGAGTCGCCAGGTATCTTTCTGATACCGCCACGTGGTTCAAGTGCGATTAATGATTAATAATGCAACACACCGCTTAGTAAGAGTTAAATCAACGCACATTTATTATATACAGCAATCAATACTCATACATTAATTCTACTTCTAAGCTACTTCCCACAACTAACAGGCCAATACTTAACTTTGGAAATAGCCCACCAGGTCAGGGAAACGAATGGCCTTTCGAATGGGTTCTGAGCCTGCGGGATTCAAAGCGGGTACAGGTCGATAGTCAGGAGCGCCTATCTGGTAGCGATCGTTGGAGTAAAACTTACGTTCTCTTGCGGCTGTTGTAGAGGGTCAGTAGAAGGGTCTCGAAGGGCGCGGAGAGGAGAAGAAGGGTCGATTTGAACTTGGCCCCTATTCTTGTAGTCCCCAAGGGCTTCCCGCCTCTCGGGGCGGACCTTGTACCTGGTTCCAAGTGATTGGACTTGGTCCCAATCACTTGGCTCGAATCAATGCTGGAGCGAATCCTTGATCGAGGGGTGGTCGTTCACCTCTCTTTGTGTAAGCTCTTGCTGGCGCCGAAAAGTCTGGGTTGGCTTTGTGTGTCCAATTTGTAGCATATTGTTCCCAGGGATTGCTAATTTATATGCAGATGGCTGGGGTGTTGTTATGTTGATGGCTGCAGGTATCGATTCTGTCTGGCTTCCCGAGAGGCGAATACACTGTTTTACCTGCAGCTGTCTGTTTGAGTCCTGTTGGCTGATTTTCCCATCAGCCTCTTCCGTTCACCATTTTAAATCGGGGTTTGGCCATTCTAATCGGGAGTCAGCCATTTTACATGGCTACACCAGACTAACTCTCTACCTCCTGGTGATGGTGCTCACTGGCTTGTGCACTCTGACTATCTCAGTCGCTGTGTCCTGTAGAGCGAGGGAGAGTCTTAATGCCCTGTGTGCTTTACAGTGGTGTCCTGTCTGGTGATTGGTTGTTATGTGTTGTGTGTGTTCATTGGTTAACCTGTGTGTCAATCACTGCCTGTCTGCATCTCATTATATACATGAGTGGATATTATTACAAGCCCACTGGGGGCCGTGCATTACATTCCGGAAAAGCTGAGCCTCGAGCAGGAGCCTCCCAACGTGCGACTGCCACCGACGTTCCCTCCCCGAACGGCCAATCTGATTGAGTGTCAAGGGGAGATGGTGTTTTGCATGAGAGATACCGTTGGGTTGGAATAAGGCGGACTTCGGGGTGGGACCATGGCAATGGGATTGTGTCAGACGGAATTCGTTGAGCATTGCGTTGGCGACTGAAGGAGCGAGGGATTGATATGAACTCTTTTGTTGTTCCAGGTTTATCAATACTTCAGCTCCCTCCCAGAACACAAAGTCCCCTCCATAAACAGTCCAGGAGAGAGGTATCGGATTAAACAGATTCTTCAGCAACTGCCACCTCACGACTGTGAGGTCAGTGAGCGGAACACCACCATTAACGTATCCAGACATACAGCAGAGTTTATATGTAGAATAACAGATACCCGGGAGTGAGTTACAGACTGGAATCTAATCGAGGGGTTCGGGGTGGGTTATATATAGAATAACAGATACCCGGGAGTGAGTTACAGACTGGAATCTAATCGAGGGGTTCGGGGTGGTCTATATATAGAATCACAGATACCTGGGAGTGAGTTACAGACTGGAATCTAATCGAGGGGTTCGGGGTGGTTTATATACAGAATAACAGATACCCGGGAGTGAGTTACAGACTGGAATCTAATCGAGGGGTTCGGGGTGGTTTATATATAGAATAACAGATACCCGGGAGTGAGTTACAGACTGGAATCTAATCGAGGGGTTCGGGGTGGGTTATATATAGAATAACAGATACCCGGGAGTGAGTTACAGACTGGAATCTAATCGAGGGGTTCGGGGTGGTCTATATATAGAATCACAGATACCTGGGAGTGAGTTACAGACTGGAATCTAATCGAGGGGTTCGGGGTGGTTTATATACAGAATAACAGATACCCGGGAGTGAGTTACAGACTGGAATCTAATCGAGGGGTTCGGGGTGGTTTATATATAGAATAACAGATACCCGGGAGTGAGTTACAGACTGGAATCTAATCGAGGAGTTCGGGGTGGTTTATATACAGAATAACAGATACCCGGGAGTGAGTTACAGACTGGAATCTAATCGAGGGGTTCGGGGTGGTTTATATATAGAATAACTGATACCCGGGAGTGAGTTACAGACTGTAATCTAATCGAGGGGCTCGGGGTGGTTTATATATAGAATAACAGATACCCGGGAGTGAGTTACAGACTGGAATCTAATCGAGGGGTTCGGGGTGGTTTATATATAGAATAACAGATACCTGGGAGTGAGTTACAGACTGGAATCTAATCGAGTGGTTCGGGGTGGTTTATATATAGAATAACAGATACCCGGGAGTGAGTTACAGACTGGAATCTAATCGAGGGGTTCGGGGTGGTTTATATATAGAATAACAGATACCTGGGAGTGAGTTACAGACTGGAATCTAATCGAGTGGTTCGGGGTGGTTTATATATAGAATAACAGATACCTGGGAGTGAGTTACAGACTGGAATCTAATCGAGGGGTTCGGGGTGGTTTATATATAGAATAACAGATACCCGGGAGTGAGTTACAGATTGGAATCTAATCGAGAGGTTCGGGGTGGTTTATATATAGAATAACAGATACCTGGGAGTGAGTTACAGACTGGAATCTAATCGAGGGGTTCGGGGTGGGTTATATATAGAATAACAGATACCCGGGAGGGAGCTACAGACTGGAATCTAATCGAGGGGTTCAGGGTGGTTTATATATAGAATAACAGATACCTGGGAGTGAGTTACAGACTGGAATCTAATCGAGGGGTTCGGGGTGGTTTATATATAGAATAACAGATACCCGGGAGTGAGTTACTGACTGGAATCTAATCGAGGGGTTCGGGGTGGGTTATATATAGAATAACAGATACCCGGGAGTGAGTTACAGACTGGAATCTAATCGAGGGGTTCGGGGTGGGTTATATATAGAATAACAGATACCCGGGAGGGAGCTACAGACTGGAATCTAATCGAGGGGTTCTGGGTGGTTTATATATAGAATAACAGATACCTGGGAGTGAGTTACAGACTGGAATCTAATCGAGGGGTTCGGGGTGGTTTATATATAGAATAACAGATACCCGGGAGGGAGCTACAGACTGGAATCTAATCGAGGGGTTCAGGGTGGTTTATATATAGAATAACAGATACCTGGGAGTGAGTTACAGACTGGAATCTAATCGAGGGGTTCAGGGTAGTTTATATATAGAATAACAGATACCCGGGAGTGAGTTACAGACTGGAATCTAATCGAGGGGTTCGGGGTGGTTTATATATAGAATAACAGATACCCGGGAGTGAGTTACAGACTGGAATCTAATCGAGGGGTTTGGGGGGTTTATATATCGAATAACAGATACCCGGGAGTGAGTTACAGACTGGAATCTAATCGAGGGGTTCTGGGTGGTTTATATATAGAATAACAGATACCCGGGAGTGAGTTACAGACTGGAATCTAATCGAGGGGTTCGGGGTGGTTTATATATAGAATAACAGATACCCGGGAGTGAGTTACAGACTGGAATCTAATCGAGGGGTTCGGGGTGGTTTATTTATAGAATAACAGATACCTGGGAGTGAGTTACAGACTGGATTCTAATCGAGGGGTTCGAGGTGGATTATATATAGAATAACAGATACCCGGGAGTGAGTTACAGACTGGAATCTAATCGAGGGGTTCGGGGTGGTTTATATATAGAATAACAGATACCCGGGAGTGAGTTACAGACTGGAATCTAATCGAGGGGTTCGGGGTGGGTTATATATAGAATAACAGATACCCGGGAGGGAGTTACAGACTGGAATCTAATCGAGGGGTTCGGGGTGGTTTATATATAGAATAACAGATACCCGGGAGTGAGTTACAGACTGGAATCTAATCGAGGGGCTTGGGGTGGTTTATATATAGGATAACAGATACCCGGGAGTGAGTTACAGACTGGAATTTTATCGAGGGGTTCAGGGTGGTTTATACATAGAATAACAGATATCCGGGAGGGAGTTACAGACTGGAATCTAATCGAGGGGTTCGGGATGGTTTACATATAGAATAACAGATACCCGGGAGTGAGTTACAGACTGGAATCTAATCGAGGGGTTCGGGGTGGTTTATATATAGAATAACAGATCCCCGGGAGTGAGTTACAGACTGGAATCTAATCGATGGGTTTGGGGTGGTTTATATATAGAATAACAGATACCCGGGAGTGAGTTACAGACTGGAATCTAATCGATGGGTTCGGGGTGGTTTATATATAGAATAACAGATACCTGGGAGGGAGTTACAGACTGGAATCTAATCGAGGAGTTCGAGCTGGTTTATATATAGAATAACAGATACCCGGGAGTGAGTTACAGACTGGAATCTAATCGAGGGGTTCAGGGTGGTTTATCTATAGAATAACAGATACCCGGGAGTGAGGTACAGACTGGAATCTAATCAAGGGGTACGGGGTGGGTTATATATAGAATAACAGATACCCGGGAGTGAGGTACAGACTGGAATCTCAGCGAGGGGTTCGGGGTGGTTTATATATAGAATAACAGATACCTGGGAGTGAGTTACAGACTGGAATCTAATCGAGGGGTTCGGGGTGGTTTATATATAAAATAACAGATACCCGGGAGTGAGTTACAGACTGGAATCTAATCGAGGGGTTCGGGATGGTTTATATATAGAATAACAGATACCCGGGAGTGAGTTACAGACGGGAATCTAATCGAGGGGTTCGGGGTGGTTTATATATAGAATAACAGATACCCGGGAGTGAGTTACAGACTGGAATCTAATCGAGGGGTTCGGGGTGGGTTATATATAGAATAACAGATACCCGGGAGGGAGTTACAGACTGGAATCTAATCGAGGGGTTCGGGGTGGTTTATATATAGAATAACAGATACCCGGGAGTGAGTTACAGACTGGAATCTAATCGAGGGGCTTGGGGTGGTTTATATATAGGATAACAGATACCCGGGAGTGAGTTACAGACTGGAATTTTATCGAGGGGTTCAGGGTGGTTTATACATAGAATAACAGATATCCGGGAGGGAGTTACAGACTGGAATCTAATCGAGGGGTTCGGGATGGTTTACATATAGAATAACAGATACCCGGGAGTGAGTTACAGACTGGAATCTAATCGAGGGGTTCGGGGTGGTTTATATATAGAATAACAGATCCCCGGGAGTGAGTTACAGACTGGAATCTAATCGATGGGTTTGGGGTGGTTTATATATAGAATAACAGATACCCGGGAGTGAGTTACAGACTGGAATCTAATCGATGGGTTCGGGGTGGTTTATATATAGAATAACAGATACCTGGGAGGGAGTTACAGACTGGAATCTAATCGAGGAGTTCGAGCTGGTTTATATATAGAATAACAGATACCCGGGAGTGAGTTACAGACTGGAATCTAATCGAGGGGTTCAGGGTGGTTTATCTATAGAATAACAGATACCCGGGAGTGAGGTACAGACTGGAATCTAATCAAGGGGTACGGGGTGGGTTATATATAGAATAACAGATACCCGGGAGTGAGGTACAGACTGGAATCTCAGCGAGGGGTTCGGGGTGGTTTATATATAGAATAACAGATACCTGGGAGTGAGTTACAGACTGGAATCTAATCGAGGGGTTCGGGGTGGTTTATATATAAAATAACAGATACCCGGGTGTGAGTTACAGACTGGAATCTAATCGAGGGGTTCGGGATGGTTTATATATAGAATAACAGATACCCGGGAGTGAGTTACAGACGGGAATCTAATCGAGGGGTTCGGGGTGGTTTATATATAGAATAACAGATACCCGGGAGTGAGTTACAGACTGGAATCTAATCGAGGAGTTTGGGGGGTTTTATATATAGAATAACAGATACCCGGGAGTGAGTTACAGACTGGAATCTAATCGAGGGGTTCGGGGTGGTTTATATATAAAATAACAGATACCCGGGAGTGAGTTACAGACTGGAATCTAATCGAGGGGTTCGGGATGGTTTATATATAGAATAACAGATACCCGGGAGTGAGTTACAGACGGGAATCTAATCGAGGGGTTCGGGGTGGTTTATATATAGAATAACAGATACCCGGGAGTGAGTTACAGACTGGAATCTAATCGAGGAGTTTGGGGGGTTTTATATATAGAATAACAGATACCCGGGAGTGAGTTACAGACTGGAATCTAATCGAGGGGTTCGGGATGGTTTATATATAGAATAACAGATTCCCGGGAGTGAGTTACAGACTGGAATCTAATCGAGGGGTTCGGGATGGTTTATATATAGAATAACAGATACCCGGGAGTGAGTTACAGACTGGAATCGAATCGAGGGGTTCGGGTTGGTTTATATATAGAATAACAGATTCCCGGGAGTGAGTTACAGACTGGAATCTAATCGAGGGGTTCTGGATGGTTTATATATAGAATAACAGATACCCGGGAGTGAGTTACAGACGGGAATCTAATCGAGGGGTTCGGGGTGGTTTATATATAGAATAACAGATACTCGGGAGTGAGTTACAGACTGGAATCTAATCGATGGGTTCGGGGTGGTTTATATATAGAATAACAGATACCCGGGAGTGACTAACAGACTGGAATCTAATAGCGGAGTTTGGGGTGGTTTATATATAGAATACCAGATACCCAGGAGTGTGTTACAGACTGGAATCTAATCAAGGGGTTCAGGGTGGTTTATTTCTAGAATAACAGATACCCGGGAGTGAGTTACAGACTGGAATCTAATCGAGGGGTTCAGGGTGGTTTATTTCTAGAATAACAGATACCCGGGAGTGTGTTACAGACTGGAATCTAATCAAGGGGTTCAGGGTGGTTTATTTCTAGAATAACAGATACCCGGGAGTGAGTTACTGACTGGAATCTAATCGAGGGCTTCGGGGTGGTTTATATATAGAATAACAGATACCCGGGAGTGAGTTACAGACTGGAATCTAATCGAGGGGTACGGGGTGGGTTATATATAGAATAACAGATACCCGGGAGTGAGTTACAGACTGGAATCTAATCGAGGGGTACGGGGTGGTTAATATAGAATAACAGATACCCGGGAGTGAGTTACAGACTGGAATCTAATCGAGGGGTTCGGGGTGGTTTATATATGGAATAACAGATACCCGGGAGTGAGTTACAGACTGGAATCAAATCGATGGGTTCGGGGTGGTTTATATATAGAATAACAGATACCCGGGAGTGAGTTACAGACTTGAATCTAATCGAGGGGTACGGGGTTGGTTATATATGGAATAACAGATACCCGGGAGTGAGTTAGAGACTGGAATCTAATCGAGGGGTACGGGGTGGGTTATTTATAGAATAACAGATACCCGGGAGTGAGTTACAGACTGGAATCTAATCGAGGGGTACGGGGTGGGTTGTATATAGAACAACAGATACCCGGGAGTGAGTTGGAGACTGGAATCTATTCGAGGGGTTCGGGGTGGTTTATATATAGAATAACAGATACCCGGGAGTGAGTTAGAGACTGGATTCTCAGCGAGGGGTTCGGGGTGGTTTATATATAGAATAACAGATACCCGGGAGTGAGTTACAGACTGGAATCTAATCGAGGGGTTCGGGGTGGTTTATATATAGAATAACAGATACCCGGGAGTGAGGTACAGACTGGAATCTCAGCGAGGGGTTCGGGGTGGTTTATATATAAACTAACAGATACCCGGGAGTGAGTTACAGACTGGAATCTAATCGAGGGGTTCGGGGTGGTTTATATATAAAATAACAGATACCCGGGAGTGAGTTACAGACTGGAATCTAATCGAGGGGTTCGGGATGGTTTATATATAGAATAACAGATACCCGGGAGTGAGTTACAGACGGGAATCTAATCGAGGGGTTCGGGGTGGTTTATATATAGAATAACAGATACCCGGGAGTGAGTTACAGACTGGAATCTAATCGAGGAGTTTGGGGGGTTTTATATATAGAATAACAGATACCCGGGAGTGAGTTACAGACTGGAATCTAATCGAGGGGTTCGGGATGGTTTATATATAGAATAACAGATTCCCGGGAGTGAGTTACAGACTGGAATCTAATCGAGGGGTTCGGGATGGTTTATATATAGAATAACAGATACCCGGGAGTGAGTTACAGACTGGAATCGAATCGAGGGGTTCGGGTTGGTTTATATATAGAATAACAGATTCCCGGGAGTGAGTTACAGACTGGAATCTAATCGAGGGGTTCTGGATGGTTTATATATAGAATAACAGATACCCGGGAGTGAGTTACAGACGGGAATCTAATCGAGGGGTTCGGGGTGGTTTATATATAGAATAACAGATACTCGGGAGTGAGTTACAGACTGGAATCTAATCGATGGGTTCGGGGTGGTTTATATATAGAATAACAGATACCCGGGAGTGACTAACAGACTGGAATCTAATAGCGGAGTTTGGGGTGGTTTATATATAGAATACCAGATACCCGGGAGTGTGTTACAGACTGGAATCTAATCAAGGGGTTCAGGGTGGTTTATTTCTAGAATAACAGATACCCGGGAGTGAGTTACAGACTGGAATCTAATCGAGGGGTTCAGGGTGGTTTATTTCTAGAATAACAGATACCCGGGAGTGTGTTACAGACTGGAATCTAATCAAGGGGTTCAGGGTGGTTTATTTCTAGAATAACAGATACCCGGGAGTGAGTTACTGACTGGAATCTAATCGAGGGCTTCGGGGTGGTTTATATATAGAATAACAGATACCCGGGAGTGAGTTACAGACTGGAATCTAATCGAGGGGTACGGGGTGGGTTATATATAGAATAACAGATACCCGGGAGTGAGTTACAGACTGGAATCTAATCGAGGGGTACGGGGTGGTTAATATAGAATAACAGATACCCGGGAGTGAGTTACAGACTGGAATCTAATCGAGGGGTTCGGGGTGGTTTATATATGGAATAACAGATACCCGGGAGTGAGTTACAGACTGGAATCAAATCGATGGGTTCGGGGTGGTTTATATATAGAATAACAGATACCCGGGAGTGAGTTACAGACTGGAATCTAATCGAGGGGTACGGGGTGGGTTGTATATAGAACAACAGATACCCGGGAGTGAGTTGGAGACTGGAATCTATTCGAGGGGTTCGGGGTGGTTTATATATAGAATAACAGATACCCGGGAGTGAGTTAGAGACTGGATTCTCAGCGAGGGGTTCGGGGTGGTTTATATATAGAATAACAGATACCCGGGAGTGAGTTACAGACTGGAATCTAATCGAGGGGTTCGGGGTGGTTTATATATAGAATAACAGATACCCGGGAGTGAGTTACAGACTGGATTCTCAGCGAGGGGTACGGGGTGGTTTATATATAGAATCACAGATACCCGGGAGTGAGTTAGAGACTGGATTCTCAGCGAGGGGTTCGGTGTGGGTTATATATAGAATAACAGATACCCGGGAGTGAGTTACAGACTGGAATCTAATTGAGGGTTTCGGGGTGGTTTATATATAGAATTACAGATACCCGGGAGTGAGTTAGAGACTGGATTCTCAGCGAGGGGTACGGGGTGGGTTATATATAGAATAACAGATACCCGGGAGTGAGTTAGAGACTGGATTCTCAGCGAGGGGTACGGGGTGGTTTATATATAGAATAACAGATACCCGGGAGTGAGTTACAGACTGGAATCTAATCGAGGGGTTCGGGGTGGTTTATATATAGAATAACAGATACCCGGGAGTGAGTTAGAGACTGGATTCTCAGCGAGGGGTACGGGGTGGGTTATATATAGAATAACAGATACCCGGGAGTGAGTTAGAGACTGGATTCTCAGCGAGGGGTTCGGGGTGGTTTATATATAGAATAACAGATACCCGGGAGTGAGTTACAGACTGGAGTCTAATCGAGGGGTTCAGGGTGGTTTATATATAGAATAACAGATACCCGGGAGTGAGTTAGAGACTGGATTCTCAGCGAGCGGTACGGGGTGGGTTATATATAGAATAACAGATACCAGGGAGTGAGTTAGAGACTGGGATCTCAGGGAGGGGTACAGAGTGGTTTATATATAGAATAACAGATACCCGGGAGGGAGTTACAGACTGGAATCTAATCGAGGGGTTCGGGGTGGTTTATATATAGAATAACAGATACCCGGGAGTGAGTTACAGACTGGAATCTAATCGAGGGGTTCGGGGTGGTTTATATATAGAATAACAGATACCCGGGAGTGAGTTATAGACTGGAGTCTAATCGAGGGGTTCATGGTGGTTTATATATAGAATAACAGATACCCGGGAGTGAGTTACAGACTGGAATCTAATCGAGGGGTTCGGGGTGGTTTATTTATAGAATAACAGACACCCGGGAGTGAGTTACTGACTGGAATCTAATCGAGGGGTTCGGGGTGGTTTAGAGATCGAATAACAGATACCCGGGAGTGAGTTCCAGACTGGAATCTAATCGAGGGGTTCAGGGTGGTTTATATATAGAATAACAGATACCCGGGAGTGAGTTACAGACTGGAATCTAATCGAGGGGTACGGGGTGGGTTATATATAGAATAACAGATACCCGGGAGTGAGTTACAGACTGGATTCTCACCGAGGGGTACGGGGTGGTTTATATATAGAATAACAGATACCCGGGAGTGAGTTACAGATTGGAATCTAATCGAGGGGTTCAGGGTGGTTTATATATAGAATAACAGATACCCGGGAGTGAGTTACAGACTGGAAT
The DNA here is from genome assembly GCF_047496885.1 of Scyliorhinus torazame. Lineage (NCBI taxonomy): Eukaryota > Metazoa > Chordata > Chondrichthyes > Carcharhiniformes > Scyliorhinidae > Scyliorhinus > Scyliorhinus torazame. The sequence goes on from NC_092728.1 coordinate 17,794,074, forward strand.
ATAATCGAGGGGTTCGGGGTGGTTTATATATAGAATAGCAGATACCCGGGAGTGAGGTACAGACTGGAATCTAATCGGGGGGTTCGGGGTGGTTTATATATAGAATAACAGATACCCGGGAGTGAGTTACAGACTGGATTCTCACCGAGGGGTACGGGGTGGTTTATATATAGAATAACAGATACCCGGGAGTGAGTTACAGATTGGAATCTAATCGAGGGGTTCAGGGTGGTTTATATATAGAATAACAGATACCCGGGAGTGAGTTACAGACTGGAATCTAATCGAGGGGTTCGGGGTGGTTTATATATAGAATAACAGATAGCCGGGAGAGAGTTACAGACTGGAAACTAATCGAGGGGTTCGGGGTGGGGTACATACAGAATAACAGATACCCGGGAGGGAGTTACAGACTGGAATCTAATCGAGGGGTTCAGGGTGGGTTATATATAGAATAACAGATACCCGGGAGTGAGTTACAGACTGGAATCTAATCGAGGGGTTCGGGGTGGTTTATATATATAATAACAGATAACCGGGAGTGAGTTACAGACTGGAATCTAATCAAGGGGTTCGAGGTGGTTTATATATAGAATAACAGATACCCGGGAGTGAGTTACAGACTGGAATCTAATCGAGGGGTTCGGGGCGGTTTATATATAGAATAACAGATACCCGGGAGTGAGTTACAGACTGGAATCTAATCGAGGGGTTCGGGGTGGTTTATATATAGAATAACAGATACCCGGGAGTGAGTTAGAGACTGGATTCTCAGCGAGGGGTACGGGGTGGGTTATATATAGAATAACAGATACCCGGGAGTGAGTTAGAGACTGGATTCTCAGCGAGGGGTACGGGGTGGGTTATATATAGAATAACAGATACCCGGGAGTGAGTTACAGACTGGAATCTAATCGAGGGGTTCGGGGTGGTTTATATATAGAATAACAGATACCCGGGAGTGAGTTAGAGACTGGATTCTCAGCGAGGGGTACGGGGTGGGTTATATATAGAATAACAGATACCCGGGAGTGAGTTAGAGACTGGATTCTCAGCGAGGGGTTCGGGGTGGTTTATATATAGAATAACAGATACCCGGGAGTGAGTTACAGACTGGAGTCTAATCGAGGGGTTCAGGGTGGTTTATATATAGAATAACAGATACCCGGGAGTGAGTTAGAGACTGGATTCTCAGCGAGCGGTACGGGGTGGGTTATATATAGAATAACAGATACCAGGGAGTGAGTTAGAGACTGGGATCTCAGGGAGGGGTACAGAGTGGTTTATATATAGAATAACAGATACCCGGGAGGGAGTTACAGACTGGAATCTAATCGAGGGGTTCGGGGTGGTTTATATATAGAATAACAGATACCCGGGAGTGAGTTACAGACTGGAATCTAATCGAGGGGTTCGGGGTGGTTTATATATAGAATAACAGATACCCGGGAGTGAGTTATAGACTGGAGTCTAATCGAGGGGTTCATGGTGGTTTATATATAGAATAACAGATACCCGGGAGTGAGTTACAGACTGGAATCTAATCGAGGGGTTCGGGGTGGTTTATTTATAGAATAACAGACACCCGGGAGTGAGTTACTGACTGGAATCTAATCGAGGGGTTCGGGGTGGTTTAGAGATCGAATAACAGATACCCGGGAGTGAGTTCCAGACTGGAATCTAATCGAGGGGTTCAGGGTGGTTTATATATAGAATAACAGATACCCGGGAGTGAGTTACAGACTGGAATCTAATCGAGGGGTACGGGGTGGGTTATATATAGAATAACAGATACCCGGGAGTGAGTTACAGACTGGAATCTAATCGAGGGGTTCAGGGTGGTTTATATATAGAATAACAGATACCCGGGAGTGAGTTACAGATTGGAATCTAATCGAGGGGTTCAGGGTGGTTTATATATAGAATAACAGATACCCGGGAGTGAGTTACAGACTGGAATCTAATCGAGGGGTTCGGGGTGGTTTATATATAGAATAGCAGATACCCGGGAGTGAGGTACAGACTGGATTCTCACCGAGGGGTACGGGGTGGTTTATATATAGAATAACAGATACCCGGGAGTGAGTTACAGATTGGAATCTAATCGAGGGGTTCAGGGTGGTTTATATATAGAATAACAGATACCCGGGAGTGAGTTACAGACTGGAATCTAATCGAGGGGTTCGGGGTGGTTTATATATAGAATAACAGATAGCCGGGAGAGAGTTACAGACTGGAAACTAATCGAGGGGTTCGGGGTGGGGTACATACAGAATAACAGATACCCGGGAGGGAGTTACAGACTGGAATCTAATCGAGGGGTTCAGGGTGGGTTATATATAGAATAACAGATACCCGGGAGTGAGTTACAGACTGGAATCTAATCGAGGGGTTCGGGGTGGTTTATATATATAATAACAGATAACCGGGAGTGAGTTACAGACTGGAATCTAATCAAGGGGTTCGAGGTGGTTTATATATAGAATAACAGATACCCGGGAGTGAGTTACAGACTGGAATCTAATCGAGGGGTTCGGGGCGGTTTATATATAGAATAACAGATACCCGGGAGTGAGTTACAGACTGGAATCTAATCGAGGGGTTCGGGGTGGGTTATATATAGAATAACAGATACCCGGGAGTGAGTTACAGACTAGAATCTAATCGAGGGGTACGGGGTGGTTTATATATAGAATAACAGATACCCGGGAGTGAGTTACAGACTGGAATCTAATCGATGGGTTCGGGGTGGGTTATATATAGAATAACAGATACCCGGGAGTGAGTTAGAGACTGGATTCTCAGCGAGGGGTTCGGGGTGGTTTATATATAGAATAACAGATACCCGGGAGTGAGTTACAGACGGGAATCTAATCGAGGGGTTCGGGGTGGTTTATATATAGAATAACAGATACCCGGGAGTGAGTTACAGACTGGAATCTAATCGAGGGGTTCGGGATGGTTTATATATAGAATAACAGATACCCGGGAGTGAGTTACAGACGGGAATCTAATCGAGGGGTTCGGGGTGGTTTATATATAGAATAACAGATACCCGGGAGTGAGTTACAGACTGGAATCTAATCGAGGAGTTTGGGGGGTTTTATATATAGAATAACAGATACCCGGGAGTGCGTTACAGACTGGAATCTAATCGAGGGGTTCGGGATGGTTTATATATAGAATAACAGATTCCCGGGAGTGAGTTACAGACTGGAATCTAATCGAGGGGTTCGGGATGGTTTATATATAGAATAACAGATACCCGCGAGTGAGTTACAGACTGGAATCTAATCGAGGGGTTCGGGTTGGTTTATATATAGAATAACAGATTCCCGGGAGTGAGTTACAGACTGGAATCTAATCGAGGGGTTCGGGATGGTTTATATATACAATAACAGATACCCGGGAGTGAGTTACAGACGGGAATCTAATCGAGGGGTTCGGGGTGGTTTATATATAGAATAACAGATACCCGGGAGTGGGTTACAGACGGGAATCTAATCGAGGGGTTCGGGGTGGTATATATATAGAATAACAGATACCCGGGAGTGGGTTACATACTGGAATCTAATCGATGGGTTCGGGGTGATTTATATATAGAATAACAGATAGCCGGGAGTGACTAACAGACTGGAATCTAATAGCGGAGTTTGGGGTGGTTTATATATAGAATAACAGATACCCGGGAGTGAGTTACAGACTGGAATGTAATTGAGGGGTTCGGGGTGGTTTATATATAGAATAACAGATACCCGGGAGTGAGTTACAGACGGGAATCTAATCGAGGGGTTCGGGGTGATTTATATATAGAATAACAGATAGCCGGGAGTGACTAACAGACTGGAATCTAATAGCGGAGTTTGGGGTGGTTTATATATAGAATAACAGATACCCGGGAGTGAGTTACAGACTGGAATGTAATTGAGGGGTTCGGGGTGGTTTATATATAGAATAAGAGATACCCGGGAGTGAGTTACAGACTGGAATCTAATCGAGGGGTTCGGGGCAGTTTATATACAGAATAACAGATACCCGGGAGTGAGTTACAGACTGGATTCTCAGCGAGGGGTACGGGGTGGGTTATATAGATTACATAGAACATACAGTGCAGAAGGAGGCCATTCGGCCCATCGAGTCTGCACCGACCCACATTAATCCCTCACTTCCACCCTATCCCCGCAACCCGATAACCCCTCCCAACCTTAATGGACACTAGGGGTAATTTAGCATGGCCAATCCACCTAACCTGCACGTCTTTGGACTGTGGGAGGAAACCGGAGCACCCGGAGGAAACCCACGCGGACACGGGGAGAACGTGCAAACTCCGCACAGACAGTGACCCAGCGGGGAATCGAACCTGGGACCCTGGCGCTGTGAAGCCACAGTGATAATCACTTGTGCTACCGTGCTGCCCTAATATAGAATAACAGATACCCGGGAGTGAGTTACAGACTGGAATCTAATCGAGGGGTTCGGGGTGGTTTATATATAGAATAACAGATACCCGGGAGTGAGTTACAGACTGGAGTCTAATCGAGGGGTTCAGGGTGGTTTATATATAGAATAACAGATACCCGGGAGTGAGTTAGAGACTGGATTCTCAGCGAGCGGTACGGGGTGGGTTATATATAGAATAACAGATACCAGGGAGTGAGTTAGAGACTGGGTTCTCAGGGAGGGGTACAGAGTGGTTTATACATAGAATAACAGATACCCGGGAGGGAGTTACAGACTGGAATCTAATCGAGGGGTTCGGGGTGGTTTATATATAGAATAACAGATACCCGGGAGTGAGTTACAGACTGGAATCTAATCGAGGGGTTCGGGGTGGTTTATATATAGAATAACAGATACCCGGGAGTGAGTTATAGACTGGAGTCTAATCGAGGGGTTCATGGTGGTTTATATATAGAATAACAGATACCCGGGAGTGAGTTACAGACTGGAATCTAATCGAGGGGTTCGGGGTGGTTTATTTATAGAATAACAGACACCCGGGAGTGAGTTACTGACTGGAATCTAATCGAGGGGTTCGGGGTGGTTTAGAGATCGAATAACAGATACCCGGGAGTGAGTTCCAGACTGGAATCTAATCGAGGGGTTCAGGGTGGTTTATATATAGAATAACAGATACCCGGGAGTGAGTTACAGACTGGAATCTAATCGAGGGGTACGGGGTGGGTTATATATAGAATAACAGATACCCGGGAGTGAGTTACAGACTGGAATCTAATCGAGGGGTTCGGGGTGGTTTATATATAGAATAGCAGATACCCGGGAGTGAGGTACAGACTGGAATCTAATCGGGGGGTTCGGGGTGGTTTATAGATAGAATAACAGATACCCGGGAGTGAGTTACAGATTGGAATCTAATCGAGGGGTTCAGGGTGGTTTATATATAGAATAACAGATACCCGGGAGTGAGTTACAGACTGGAATCTAATCGAGGGGTTCGGGGTGGTTTATATATAGAATAACAGATAGCCGGGAGAGAGTTACAGACTGGAAACTAATCGAGGGGTTCGGGGTGGGGTACATACAGAATAACAGATACCCGGGAGGGAGTTACAGACTGGAATCTAATCGAGGGGTTCAGGGTGGGTTATATATAGAATAACAGATACCCGGGAGTGAGTTACAGACTGGAATCTAATCGAGGGGTTCGGGGTGGTTTATATATATAATAACAGATAACCGGGAGTGAGTTACAGACTGGAATCTAATCAAGGGGTTCGAGGTGGTTTATATATAGAATAACAGATACCCGGGAGTGAGTTACAGACTGGAATCTAATCGAGGGGTTCGGGGCGGTTTATATATAGAATAACAGATACCCGGGAGTGAGTTACAGACTGGAATCTAATCGAGGGGTTCGGGGTGGTTTATATATAGAATAACAGATACCCGGGAGTGAGTTACAGACTAGAATCTAATCGAGGGGTACGGGGTGGTTTATATATAGAATAACAGATACCCGGGAGTGAGTTACAGACTGGAATCTAATCGAGGGGTTCGGGGTGGCTTATATATAGAATAACAGATACCCGGGAGTGAGATAGAGACTGGAATCTAATCGAGGTGTTCGGGGTGGTTTATATATATAATAACAGATACCCGGGAGTGAGTTACAGACTGGAATTTAATCGATGGGTTCGGGGTGGGTTATATAAAGAATAACAGATACCCGGGAGTGAGTTAGAGACTGTATTCTCAGCGAGGGGTTCGGGGTGGTTTATATATAGAATAACAGATACCCGGGAGTGAGTTACAGACGGGAATCAATCGAGGGGTTCGGGGTGGTTTATATATAGAATAACAGATACCCGGGAGTGAGTTACAGACTGGAATCTAATCGAGGGGTTCGGGATGTTTTATATATAGAATAACAGATACCCGGGAGTGAGTTACAGACGGGAATCTAATCGAGGGGTTCGGGGTGGTTTATATATAGAATAACAGATACCCGGGAGTGAGTTACAGACTGGAATCTAATCGAGGAGTTTGGGGGGTTTTATATATAGAATAACAGCTACCCGGGAGTGAGTTACAGACTGGAATCTAATCGAGGGGTTCGGGATGGTTTATATATAGAATAACAGATACCCGGGAGTGAGTTACAGACGGGAATCTAATCGAGGGGTTCGGGGTGGTTTATATATAGAATAACAGATACCCGGGAGAGGGTTACAGACTGGAATCTAATCGATGGGTTCGGGGTGATTTATATATAGAATAACAGATAGCCGGGAGTGACTAACAGACTGGAATCTAATAGCGGAGTTTGGGGTGGTTTATATATAGAATAACAGATACCCGGGAGTGAGTTACAGGCTGGAATGTAATTGAGGGGTTCGGGGTGGTTTATATATAGAATAACAGATACCCGGGAGTGAGTTACAGACGGGAATCTAATCGAGGGGTTCGGGGTGGTTTATATATAGAATAACAGATACCCGGGAGTGGGTTACAGACTGGAATCTAATCGATGGGTTCGGGGTGATTTATATATAGAATAACAGATAGCCGGGAGTGACTAACAGACTGGAATCTAATAGCGGAGTTTGGGGTGGTTTATATATAGAATAACAGATACCCGGGAGTGAGTTACAGACTGGAATGTAATTGAGGGGTTCGGGGTGGTTTATATATAGAATAAGAGATACCCGGGAGTGAGTTACAGACTGGAATCTAATCGAGGGGTTCGGGGCAGTTTATATACAGAATAACAGATACCCGGGAGTGAGTTACAGACTGGAATCTAATCAAGGGGTTCAGGGTGGTTTATTTCTAGAATACCAGATACCCGGGAGTGTGTTACAGACTGGAATCTAATCAAGGGGTTCAGGGTGGTTTATTTCTAGAATAACAGATACCCGGGAGTGAGTTACAGACTGGAATCTAATCGAGGGGTTCAGGGTGGTTTATTTCTAGAATAACAGATACCCGGGAGTGTGTTACAGACTGGAATCTAATCAAGGGGTTCAGGGTGGTTTATTTCTAGAATAACAGATACCCGGGAGTGAGTTACTGACTGGAATCTAATCGAGGGCTTCGGGGTGGTTTATATATAGAATAACAGATACCCGGGAGTGAGTTACAGACTGGAATCTAATCGAGGGGTACGGGGTGGGTTATATATAGAATAACAGATACCCGGGAGTGAGTTACAGACTGGAATCTAATCGAGGGGTACGGGGTGGTTTATATATAGAATAACAGATACCCGGGAGTGAGTTACAGACTGGAATCAAATCGATGGGTTCGGGGTGGTTTATATATAGAATAACAGATACCCGGGAGTGAGTTACAGACTTGAATCTAATCGAGGGGTACGGGGTTGGTTATATATGGAATAACAGATACCCGGGAGTGAGTTAGAGACTGGAATCTAATCGAGGGGTCCGGGGTGGGTTATATATAGAATAACAGATACCCGGGAGTGAGTTACAGACTGGAATCTAATCGAGGGGTACGGGGTGGGTTGTATATAGAACAACAGATACCCGGGAGTGAGTTGGAGACTGGAATCTATTCGAGGGGTTCGGGGTGGTTTATATATAGAATAACAGATACCCGGGAGTGAGTTAGAGACTGGATTCTCAGCGAGGGGTTCGGGGTGGTTTATATATAGAATAACAGACACCCGGGAGTGAGTTACAGACTGGAATCTAATCGAGAGGTTCGGGGTGATTTATATATAGAATAACAGATACCCGGGAGTGAGTTACAGACTGGAATCTAATCGAGGGGTTCGGGGTGATTTATATATCGAATAACAGATACCCGGGAGTGAGTTAGAGACTGGATTCTCAGCGAGGGGTACGGGGTGGTTTATATATAGAATTACAGATACCCGGGAGTGAGTTAGAGACTGGATTCTCAGCGAGGGGTTCGGGGTGGGTTATATATAGAATAACAGATACCCGGGAGTGAGTTAGAGACTGGATTCTCAGCGAGGGGTACGGGGTGGTTTATATATAGAATTACAGATACCCGGGAGTGAGTTAGAGACTGGATTCTCAGCGAGGGGTACGGGTTGGGTTATATATAGAATAACAGATACCCGGGAGTGAGTTAGAGACTGGATTCTCAGCGAGGGGTACGGGGTGGTTTATATATAGAATTACAGATACCCGGGAGTGAGTTAGAGACTGGATTCTCAGCGAGGGGTTCGGGGTGGGTTATATATAGAATAACAGATACCCGGGAGTGAGTTACAGACTGGAATCTAATTGAGGGTTTCGGGGTGGTTTATATATAGAATAACAGATACCCGGGAGTGAGTTACAGACTGGAATCTAATCGAGGGGCTCGGGGTGGTTTATATATAGAATAACAGATACCCGGGAGTGAGTTACAGACTGGAATCTAATCGAGGGGTTCGGGGTGGTTTATATATAGAATAACAGATACCCGGGAGTGAGTTAGAGACTGGATTCTCAGCGAGGGGTACGGGGTGGGTTATATATAGAATAACAGATACCCGGGAGTGAGTTAGAGACTGGATTCTCAGCGAGGGGTACGGGGTGGGTTATATATAGAATAACAGATACCCGGGAGTGAGTTACAGGCTGGAATCTAATCGAGGGGTTCGGGGTGGTTTATATATAGAATAACAGATACCCGGGAGTGAGTTAGAGACTGGATTCTCAGCGAGGGGTACGGGGTGGGTTATATATAGAATAACAGATACCCGGGAGTGAGTTAGAGACTGGATTCTCAGCGAGGGGTACGGGGTGGTTTATATATAGAATAACAGATACCCGGGAGTGAGTTACAGACTGGAATCTAATCGAGGGGTTCGGGGTGGTTTATATATAGAATAACAGATACCCGGGAGTGAGTTACAGACTGGAGTCTAATCGAGGGGTTCAGGGTGGTTTATATATAGAATAACAGATACCCGGGAGTGAGTTAGAGATTGGATTCTCAGCGAGGGGTACGGGGTGGGTTATATATAGAATAACAGATACCAGGGAGTGAGTTAGAGACTGGGTTCTCAGGGAGGGGTACAGAGTGGTTTATATATAGAATAACAGATACCCGGGAGGGAGTTACAGACTGGAATCTAATCGAGGGGTTCGGGGTGGTTTATATATAGAATAACAGATACCCGGGAGTGAGTTACAGACTGGAATCTAATCGAGGGGTTCGGGGTGGTTTATATATAGAATGACAGATACCCGGGAGTGAGTTATAGACTGGAGTCTAATCGAGGGGTTCATGGTGGTTTATATATAGAATAACAGATACCCGGGAGTGAGTTACAGACTGGAATCTAATCGAGTGTTTCGGGGTGGTTTATATATAGAATAACAGACACCCGGGAGTGAGTTCCAGACTGGAATCTAATCGAGGGGTTCGGGGTGGTTTATATATAGAATAACAGATACCCGGGAGGGAGTTACAGACTGGAATCTAATCGAGGGGTACGGGGTGGGTTATATATAGAATAACAGATACCCGGGAGTGAGTTACAGACTGGATTCTAATCGAGGGGTTCGGGGTGGTTTATATATAGAATAGCAGATACCTGGGAGTGAGGTACAGACTGGAATCTAATCGGGGGGTTCGGGGTGGTTTATAGATAGAATAACAGATACCCGGGAGTGAGTTATAGACTGGATTCTCACCGAGGGGTACGGGGTGGTTTATATATAGAATAACAGATACCCGGGAGTGAGTTACAGATTGGAATCTAATCGAGGGGTTCAGGGTGGTTTATATATAGAATAACAGATACCCGGGAGTGAGTTACAGACTGGAATCTAATCGAGGGGTTCAGGGTGGGTTATATATAGAATAACAGATACCCGGGAGTGAGTTACCGACTGGAATCTAATCGAGGGGTTCGGGGTGGTTTATATATAGAATAACAGATACCCGGGAGTGAGTTACAGACTGGAATCTAATCGATGGGTTCGGGGTGGGTTATATATAGAATAACAGATACCCGGGAGTGAGTTAGAGACTGGATTCTCAGCGAGGGGTTCGGGGTGGTTTATATATAGAATAACAGATACCCGGGAGTAAGTTACAGACTGGAATCTAATCGAGGGGTTTGGGGTGTTTATATATAGAATAACAGATACCCGGGAGTGAGTTACAGACTGGAATCTAATCGAGGGGTTCGGGGTAGGTTATATATAGAATTACAGATACCCGGGAGTGAGTTAGAGACTGGATTCTCAGCGAGGGGTTCGGGGTGGGTTATATATAGAATAACAGATACCCGGGAGTGAGTTACAGACTGGAATCTAATTGAGGGGTTCGGGGGGTTTATATATAGAATAACAGATACCCGGGAGTGAGTTACTGACTGGAATCTAATCGAGGGGTTCGGGGTGGCTTATATATAGAATAACAGATACCCGGGAGTGAGTTACAGACTGGAATCTAATCGAGGGGTTCGGGGTGGGTTATATATAGAATTACAGATACCCGGGAGTGAGTTACAGACTGGAATCTAATCGAGGGGTTCGGGGGGGTTTATATATAGAATAACAGATACCCGGGAGTGAGTTACAGACTGGAATCTAATTGAGGGGTTCGGGGGGTTTATATATAGAATAACAGATACCCGGGAGTGAGTTACAGACTGGAATCTAATCGAGGGGTTCGGGGGGGTTTATATATAGAATAACAGATACCCGGGAGTGAGTTACAGACTGGAATCTAATTGAGGGGTTCGGGGGGTTTATATATAGAATAACAGAGACCCGGGAGTGAGTTACAGACTGGAATCTAATCGAGGGTTTCGGGGTGGTTTATATATAGAATAACAGATACCCGGGAGTGAGTTACAGACTGGAATCTAATCGAGGGGTTCGGGGTGGTTTATATATAGAATAACAGATACCCGGGAGTGAGTTACAGACTGGAATCTAATCGAGGGGTTCGGGGTGGTTTATATATAGAATAACAGATACCCGGGAGTGAGTTACAGACTGGAATCTAATCGAGGGGTTCGGGGTGGTTTATATATAGAATAACAGATACCCGGGAGTGAGTTACAGACTGGAATCTAATCAAGGGGTTCGGGGGGTTTATATATAGAATAACAGATACCCGGGAGTGAGTTACAGACTGGAATCTAATCGAGGGGTTCGGGCTGGTTTATATATAGAATAACAGATACCCGGGAGTGAGTTACAGACTGGAATCTAATCGAGGGGTTCGGGATGGTTTATATATAGAATAACAGATACCCGGGAGTGAGTTACAGACTGGAATCTAATCGAGGGGTTCGGGCTGGTTTATATATAGAATAACAGATACCCGGGAGTGAGTTACAGACTGGAATCTAATCGAGGGGTTCGGGGTGGTTTATATATAGAATAACAGATACCCGGGAGTGAGTTACAGACTGGAATCTAATCGAGGGGTTCGGGGTGGGTTATATATAGAATAACAGATACCCGGGAGTGAGTTACAGACTGGAATCTCAGCGAGGGGTTTGGGGTGGTTTATATATACAATAACAGATACCCGGGAGTAAGTTACAGACTGGAATCTAATCGAGGGGTACGGGGTGGTTAATATAGAATAACAGATACCCGGGAGTGAGTTACAGACTGGAATCTAATCGAGGGGTTCGGGGTGGGTTATATATAGAATAACAGATACCCGGGACTGAGTTACAGACTGGAATCTAATCGAGGGGTACGGGGTGGGTTGTATATAGAACAACAGATACCCGGGAGTGAGTTGGAGACTGGAATCTATTCGAGGGGTTTGGGGTGGTTTATATATAGAATAACAGATACCCGGGAGTGAGTTAGAGACTGGATTCTCAGCGAGGGGTTCGGGGTGGTTTATATATAGAATAACAGATACCCGGGAGTGAGTTACAGACTGGAATCTAATCGAGGGGTTCGGGGTGGTTTATATATAGAATAACAGATACCCGGGAGTGAGTTACAGACTGGAATCTAATCGAGGGGTTCGGGGTGATTTATATATAGAATAACAGATACCCGGGAGTGAGTTAGAGACTGGATTCTCAGCGAGGGGTACGGGGTGGTTTATATATAGAATTACATATACCCGGGAGTGAGTTAGAGACTGGATTCTCAGCGAGGGGTTCGGGGTGGGTTATATATAGAATAACAGATACCCGGGAGTGAGTTAGAGACTGGATTCTCAGCGAGGGGTACAGGGTGGTTTATATATAGAATTACAGATACCCGGGAGTGAGTTAGAGACTGGATTCTCAGCGAGGGGTACGGGGTGGGTTATATATAGAATAACAGATACCCGGGAGTGAGTTACAGACTGGAATCTAATCGAGGGGCTCGGGGTGGTTTATATATAGAATAACAGATACCCGGGAGTGAGTTACAGACTGGAATCTAATCGAGGGGTTCGGGGTGGTTTATATATAGAATAACAGATACCCGGGAGTGAGTTAGAGACTGGATTCTCAGCGAGGGGTACGGGGTGGGTTATATATAGAATAACAGATACCCGGGAGTGAGTTAGAGACTGGATTCTCAGCGAGGGGTACGGGGTGGGTTATATATAGAATAACAGATACCCGGGAGTGAGTTACAGGCTGGAATCTAATCGAGGGGTTCGGGGTGGTTTATATATAGAATAACAGATACCCGGGAGTGAGTTAGAGACTGGATTCTCAGCGAGGGGTACGGGGTGGGTTATATATAGAATAACAGATACCCGGGAGTGAGTTAGAGACTGGATTCTCAGCGAGGGGTACGGGGTGGTTTATATATAGAATAACAGATACCCGGGAGTGAGTTACAGACTGGAATCTAATCGAGGGGTTCGGGGTGGTTTATATATAGAATAACAGATACCTGGGAGTGAGTTACAGACTGGAGTCTAATCGAGGGGTTCAGGGTGGTTTATATATAGAATAACAGATACCCGGGAGTGAGTTAGAGACTGGATTCTCAGCGAGGGGTACGGGGTGGGTTATATATAGAATAACAGATACCAGGGAGTGAGTTAGAGACTGGGTTCTCAGGGAGGGGTACAGAGTGGTTTATATATAGAATAACAGATACCCGGGAGGGAGTTACAGACTGGAATCTAATCGAGGGGTTCGGGGTGGTTTATATATAGAATAACAGATACCCGGGAGTGAGTTACAGACTGGAATCTAATCGAGGGGTTCGGGGTGGTTTATATATAGAATAACAGATACCCGGAAGTGAGTTATAGACTGGAGTCTAATCGAGGGGTTCATGGTGGTTTATATATAGAATAACAGATACCCGGGAGTGAGTTACAGACTGGAATCTAATCGAGGGTTTCGGGGTGGTTTATATATAGAATAACAGACACCCGGGAGTGAGTTACTGACTGGAATCTAATCGAGGGGTTCGGGGTGGTTTAGAGATCGAATAACAGATACCCGGGAGTGAGTTCCAGACTGGAATCTAATCGAGGGGTTCAGGGTGGTTTATATATAGAATAACAGATACCCGGGAGGGAGTTACAGACTGGAATCTAATCGAGGGGTACGGGGTGGGTTATATATAGAATAACAAATACCCGGGAGTGAGTTACAGACTGGAATCTAATCGAAGGGTTCGGGGTGGTTTATATATAGAATAGCAGATACCTGGGAGTGAGGTACAGACTGGAATCTAATCGGGGGGTTCGGGGTGGTTTATAGATAGAATAACAGATACCCGGGAGTGAGTTATAGACTGGATTCTCACCGAGGGGTACGGGGTGGTTTATATATAGAATAACAGATACCCGGGAGTAAGTTACAGATTGGAATCTAATCGAGGGGTTCAGGGTGGTTTATATATAGAATAACAGATACCCGGGAGTGAGTTACAGACTGGAATCTAATCGAGGGGTTCGGGGTGGTTTATATATAGAATAACAGATACCCGGGAGGGAGTTACAGACTGGAATCTAATCGAGGGGTTCGGGGTGGGTTATATATAGAATAACAGATACCCGGGAGTGAGTTACAGACTGGAATCTATTCGAGGGGTTCGGGGTGGTTTATATATAGAATAACAGATACCCGGGAGTGAGTTTGAGACTGGATTCTCAGCGAGGGGTTCGGGGTGGTTTATATATAGAATAACAGATACCCGGGAGTGAGTTACAGACTGGAATCTAATCGAGGGGTTCGGGGTGGTTTATATATAGAATAACAGATACCCGGGAGTGAGTTACAGACTGGAATCTAATCGAGGGGTTCGGGGTGATTTATATATCGAATAACAGATACCCGGGAGTGAGTTAGAGACTGGATTCTCAGCGAGGGGTACGGGGTGGTTTATATATAGAATTACAGATACCCGGGAGTGAGTTAGAGACTGGATTCTCTGCGAGGGGTTCGGGGTGGGTTATATATAGAATAACAGATACCCGGGAGTGAGTTAGAGACTGGATTCTCAGCGAGGGGTACGGGGTGGTTTATATATAGAATTACAGATACCCGGGAGTGAGTTAGAGACTGGATTCTCAGCGAGGGGTACGGGGTGGGTTATATATAGAATAACAGATACCCGGGAGTGAGTTAGAGACTGGATTCTCAGCGAGGGGTACGGGGTGGTTTATATATGGAATTACAGATACCCGGGAGTGAGTTAGAGACTGGATTCTCAGCGAGGGGTTCGGGGTGGGTTATATATAGAATAACAGATACCCGGGAGTGAGTTACAGACTGGAATCTAATTGAGGGTTTCGGGGTGGTTTATATATAGAATAACAGATACCCTGGAGTGAGTTACAGACTGGAATCTAATCGAGGGGCTCGGGGTGGTTTATATATAGAATAACAGATACCCGGGAGTGAGTTACAGACTGGAATCTAATCGAGGGGTTCAGGGTGGTTTATATATAGAATAACAGTTACCCGGGAGTGAGTTAGAGACTGGATTCTCAGCGAGGGGTACGGGGTGGGTTATATATAGAATAACAGATACCAGGGAGTGAGTTAGAGACTGGGTTCTCAGGGAGGGGTACAGAGTGGTTTATATATAGAATAACAGATACCCGGGAGGGAGTTACAGACTGGAATCTAATCGAGGGGTTCGGGGTGGTTTATATATAGAATAACAGATACCCGGGAGTGAGTTACAGACTGGAATCTAATCGAGGGGTTCGGGGTGGTTTATATATAGAATAACAGATACCCGGGAGTGAGTTATAGACTGGAGTCTAATCGAGGGGTTCATGGTGGTTTATATATAGAATAACAGATACCCGGGAGTGAGTTACAGACTGGAATCTAATCGAGGGTTTCGGGGTGGTTTATATATAGAATAACAGACACCCGGGAGTGAGTTACTGACTGGAATCTAATCGAGGGGTTCGGGGTGGTTTAGAGATCGAATAACAGATACCCGGGAGTGAGTTCCAGACTGGAATCTAATCGAGGGGTTCAGGGTGGTTTATATATAGAATAACAGATACCCGGGAGGGAGTTACAGACTGGAATCTAATCGAGGGGTACGGGGTGGGTTATATATAGAATAACAGATACCCGGGAGTGAGTTACAGACTGGAATCTAATCGAGGGGTTCGGGGTGGTTTATATATAGAATAGCAGATACCTGGGAGTGAGGTACCGACTGGAATCTAATCGGGGGGTTCGGGGTGGTTTATAGATAGAATAACAGATACCCGGGAGTGAGTTACAGACTGGAATCTAATCGAGGGGTTCGGGGTGGTTTATATATAGAATAACAGATAGCCGGGAGAGAGTTACAGACTGGAAACTAATCGAGGGGTTCGGGGTGGGGTACATACAGAATAACAGATACCCGGGAGGGAGTTACAGACTGGAATCTAATCGAGGGGTTCAGGGTGGGTTATATATAGAATAACAGATACCCGGGAGTGAGTTACAGACTGGAATCTAATCGAGGGGTTCGGGGTGGTTTATATATAGAATAACAGATACCCGGGAGTGAGTTACAGACTGGAATCTAATCGAGGGGTTCGGGGTGGTTTATATATAGAATAACAGATACCCGGGAGTGAGTTACAGACTGGAATCTAATCGAGGGGTACGGGGTGGTTTATATATAGAATAACAGATACCCGGGAGAGAGTTACAGACTGGATTCTCAGCGAGGGGTACGGGGTGGGTTATATATAGAATAATAGATACCCGGGAGTGAGATAGAGACTGGAATCTAATCGAGGTGTTCGGGGTGGTTTATATATAGAATAACAGATACCCGGGAGTAAGTTACAGACTGGAATCTAATCGATGGGTTCGGGGTGGGTTATATATAGAATAACAGATACCCGGGAGGGAGTTAGAGACTGGATTCTCAGCGAGGGGTTCGGGGTGGTTTATATATAGAATAACAGATACCCGGGAGTAAGTTACAGACTGGAATCTAATCGAGGGGTTTGGGGTGTTTATATATAGAATAACAGATACCCGGGAGTGAGTTACAGACTGGAATCTAATCGAGGGGTTCGGGGTGGGTTATATATAGAATTACAGATACCCGGGAGTGAGTTAGAGACTGGATTCTCAGCGAGGGGTTCGGGGTGGGTTATATATAGAATAACAGATACCCGGGAGTGAGTTACAGACTGGAATCTAATTGAGGGGTTCGGGGGGTTTATATATAGAATAACAGATACCCGGGAGTGAGTTACAGACTGGAATCTAATCGAGGGGTTCGGGGTGGCTTATATATAGAATAACAGATACCCGGGAGTGAGTTACAGACTGGAATCTAATCGAGGGGTTCGGGGTGGGTTATATATAGAATTACAGATACCCGGGAGTGAGTTAGAGACTGGATTCTCAGCGAGGGGTTCGGGGTGGGTTATATATAGAATAACAGATACCCGGGAGTGAGTTACAGACTGGAATCTAATTGAGGGGTTCGGGGGGTTTATATATAGAATAACAGATACCCGGGAGTGAGTTACAGACTGGAATCTAATCGAGGGGTTCGGGGTGGCTTATATATAGAATAACAGATACCCGGGAGTGAGTTACAGACTGGAATCTAATCGAGGGGTTCGGGGTGGTTTATATATAGAATAACAGATACCCGGGAGTGAGTTACAGACTGGAATCTAATCGAGGGGTTCGGGGTGGTTTATATATAGAATAACAGATACCCGGGAGTGAGTTACAGACTGGAATCTAATCGAGGGGTTCGGGGTGGTTTATATATAGAATAACAGATACCCGGGAGTGAGTTACAGACTGGAATCTAATCAAGGGGTTCGGGGGGTTTATATATAGAATAACAGATACCCGGGAGTGAGTTACAGACTGGAATCTAATCGAGGGGTTCGGAGTGGTTTATATATAGAATAACAGATACCCGGGAGTGAGTTACAGACTGGAATCTAATCGAGGGGTTCGGGATGGTTTATATATAGAATAACAGATACCCGGGAGTGAGTTACAGACTGGAATCTAATCGAGGGGTTCGGGCTGTTTTATATATAGAATAACAGATACCCGGGAGTGAGTTACAGACTGGAATCTAATCGAGGGGTTCGGGGTGGTTTATATATAGAATAACAGATACCCGGGAGTGAGTTACAGACTGGAATCTAATCGAGGGCTTCGGGGTGGTTTATATATAGAATAACAGATACCCGGGAGTGAGTTACAGACTGGAATCTAATCGAGGGGTTCGGGGTGGGTTATATATAGAACAACAGATACCCGGGAGTGAGTTACAGGCTGGAATCTCAGCGAGGGGTTTGGGGTGGTTTATATATACAATAACAGATACCCGGGAGTGAGTTACAGACTGGAATCTAATCGAGGGGTACGGGGTGGTTAATATAGAATAACAGATACCCGGGAGTGAGTTACAGACTGGAATCAAATCGATGGGTTCGGGGTGGTTTATATATAGAATAACAGATACCCGGGAGTGAGTTACAGACTTGAATCTAATCGAGGGGTACGGGGTTGGTTATATATGGAATAACAGATACCCGGGAGTGAGTTAGAGACTGGAATCTAATCGAGGGGTACGGGGTGGGTTGTATATAGAACAACAGATACCCGGGAGTGAGTTGGAGACTGGAATCTATTCGAGGGGTTCGGGGTGGTTTATATATAGAATAACAGATACCCGGGAGTGAGTTAGAGACTGGATTCTCAGCGAGGGGTTCGGGGTGGTTTATATACAGAATAACAGATACCCGGGAGTGAGTTACAGACTGGAATCTAATCGAGGGGTTCGGGGTGGTTTATATATAGAATAACAGATACCCGGGAGTGAGTTAGAGACTGGATTCTCAGCGAGGGGTACGGGGTGGTTTATATATAGAATTACAGATACCCGGGAGTGATTTAGAGACTGGATTCTCAGCGAGGGGTTCGGGGTGGGTTATATATAGAATAACAGATACCCGGGAGTGAGTTACAGACTGGAATCTAATTGAGGGTTTCGGGGTGGTTTATATATAGAATAACAGATACCCGGGAGTGAGTTAGAGACTGGATTCTCAGCGAGGGGTACGGGGTGGGTTATATATAGAATAACAGATACCCGGGAGTGAGTTAGAGACTGGATTCTCAGCGAGGGGTACGGGGTGGGTTATATATAGAATAACAGATACCCGGGAGTGAGTTACAGACTGGAATCTAATCGAGGGGTTCGGGGTGGTTTATATATAGAATAACAGATACCCGGGAGTGAGTTACAGGCTGGAATCTAATCGAGGGGTTCGGGGTGTTTTATATATAGAATAACAGATACCCGGGAGTGAGTTAGAGACTGGATTCTCAGCGAGGGGTACGGGGTGGGTTATATATAGAATAACAGATACCCGGGAGTGAGTTAGAGACTGGATTCTCAGCGAGGGGTACGGGGTGGTTTATATATAGAATAACAGATACCCGGGAGTGAGTTACAGACTGGAATCTAATCGAGGGGTTCGGGGTGGTTTATATATAGAATAACAGATACCCGGGAGTGAGTTACAGACTGGAGTCTAATCGAGGGGTTCAGGGTGGTTTATATATAGAATAACAGATACCCGGGAGTGAGTTAGAGACTGGATTCTCAGCGCGGGGTACGGGGTGGGTTATATATAGAATAACAGATACCAGGGAGTGAGTTAGAGACTGGGTTCTCAGGGAGGGGTACAGAGTTGTTTATATATAGAATAACAGATACCCGGGAGGGAGTTACAGACTGGAATCTAATCGAGGGGTTCGGGGTGGTTTATATATAGAATAACAGATACCCGGGAGTGAGTTACAGACTGGAATCTAATCGAGGGGTTCGGGGTGGTTTATATATAGAAGAACAGATACCCGGGAGTGAGTTATAGACTGGAGTCTAATCGAGGGGTTCATGGTGGTTTATATATAGAATAACAGATACCCGGGAGTGCGTTACAGACTGGAATCTAATCGAGGGGTTCGGGGTGGTTTATATATAGAATAACAGACACCCGGGAGTGAGTTACTGACTGGAATCTAATCGAGGGGTTCGGGGTGGTTTAGAGATCGAATAACAGATACCCGGGAGTGAGTTACAGACTGGAATCTAATCGAGGGGTTCGGGGTGGTTTATATATAGAATAACAGATACCCGGGAGTGAGTTCCAGACTGGAATCTAATCGAGGGGTTCAGGGTGGTTTATATATACAATAACAGATACCCGGGAGGGAGTTACAGACTGGAATCTAATCGAGGGGTACGGGGTGGGTTATATATAGAATAACAGATACCCGGGAGTGAGTTACAGACTGGAATCTAATCGAGGGGTTCGGGGTGGTTTATATATAGAATAGCAGATACCCGGGAGTGAGGTACAGACTGGAATCTAATCGGGGGGTTCGGGGTGGTTTATAGATAGAATAACAGATACCCGGGAGTGAGTTATAGACTGGATTCTCACCGAGGGGTACGGGGTGGTTTATATATAGAATAACAGATACCCGGGAGTGAGTTACAGATTGGAATCTAATCGAGGGATTCAGGGTGGTTTATATATAGAATAACAGATACCCGGGAGTGAGTTACAGACTGGAATCTAATCGAGGGGTTCGGGGTGGTTTATATATAGAATAACAGATAGCCGGGAGAGAGTTACAGACTGGAAACTAATCGAGGGGTTCGGGGTGGGGTACATACAGAATAACAGATACCCGGGAGGGAGTTACAGACTGGAATCTAATCGAGGGGTTCAGGGTGGGTTATATATAGAATAACAGATACCCGGGAGTGAGTTACAGACTGGAATCTAATCGAGGGGTTCGGGGTGGTTTATATATATAATAACAGATAACCGGGAGTGAGTTACAGACTGGAATCTAATCAAGGGGTTCGAGGTGGTTTATATATAGAATAACAGATACCCGGGAGTGAGTTACAGACTGGAATCTAATCGAGGGGTTCGGGGCGGTTTATATATAGAATAACAGATACCCGGGAGTGAGTTACAGACTGGAATCTAATCGAGGGGTTCGGGGTGGTTTATATATAGAATAACAGATACCCGGGAGTGAGTTACAGACTGGAATCTAATCGAGGGGTTCGGGGTGGTTTATATATAGAATAACAGATACCCGGGAGTGAGATAGAGACTGGAATCTAATCGAGGGGTTCGGGGTGGGTTATATATAGAATAACAGATACCCGGGAGTGAGATAGAGACTGGAATCTAATCGAGGTGTTCGGGGTGGTTTATATATAGAATAACAGATACCCGGGAGTGAGTTACAGACTGGAATCTAATCGATGGGTTCGGGGTGGGTTATATATAGAATAACAGATACCCGGGAGTAAGTTACAGACTGGAATCTAATCGAGGGGTTTGGGGTGTTTATATATAGAATAACAGATACCCGGGAGTGAGTTACAGACTGGAATCTAATCGAGGGGTTCGGGGTGGGTTATATATAGAATTACAGATACCCGGGAGTGAGTTAGAGACTGGATTCTCAGCGAGGGGTTCGGGGTGGGTTATATATAGAATAACAGATACCCGGGAGTGAGTTACAGACTGGAATCTAATTGAGGGGTTCGGGGGGTTTATATATAGAATAACAGATACCCGGGAGTGAGTTACAGACTGGAATCTAATCGAGGGGTTCGGGGTGGCTTATATATAGAATAACAGATACCCGGGAGTGAGTTACAGACTGGAATCTAATTGAGGGGTTCGGGGGGTTTATATATAGAATAACAGATACCCGGGAGTGAGTTACAGACTGGAATCTAATCGAGGGGTTCGGGGTGGTTTATATATATAGAATAACAGATACCCGGGAGTGAGTTACAGACTGGAATCTAAGCGAGGGGTTCGGGGTGGTTTATATATAGAATAACAGATACCCGGGAGTGAGTTACAGACTGGAATCTAATCAAGGGGTTCCGGGGGTTTATATATAGAATAACAGATACCCGGGAGTGAGTTACAGACTGGAATCTAATCGAGGGGTTCGGGGTGGTTTATATATATAGAATAACAGATACCCGGGAGTGAGTTACAGACTGGAATCTAAGCGAGGGGTTCGGGGTGGTTTATATATAGAATAACAGATACCCGGGAGTGAGTTACAGACTGGAATCTAATCGAGGGGTTCGGGATGGTTTATATATAGAATAACAGATACCCGGGAGTGAGTTACAGACTGGAATCTAATCGAGGGGTTCGGGCTGGTTTATATATAGAATAACAGATACCCGGGAGTGAGTTACAGACTGGAATCTAATCGAGGGGTTCGGGGTGGTTTATATATAGAATAACAGATACCCGGGAGTGAGTTACAGACTGGAATCTAATCGAGGGCTTCGGGGTGGTTTATATATTGAATAACAGATACCCGGGAGTGAGTTACAGACTGGAATCTAATCGAGGGGTTCGGGGTGGGTTATATATAGAACAACAGATACACGGGAGTGAGTTACAGACTGGATTCTCAGCGAGGGGTTTGGGGTGGTTTATATATAGAATAACAGATACCCGGGAGTGAGTTACAGACTGGAATCTAATCGAGGGGCTCGGGGTGGTTTATATATAGAATAACAGATACCTGGGAGTGAGTTACAGACTGGAATCTAATCGAGGGGTTTGGGTGGTTTATATATAGAACAACAGATACCCGGGAGTGAGTTACAGACTGAAATCTAATCGAGAGGTTCAGGGTGGTTTATATATAGAATAACAGATACCCGGGAGTGAGTTACAGACTGGAATCTAATCGAGGGGTTCGGGGTGGTTTATATATAGAATAACAGATACCCGGGAGTGAGTTACAGACTGGAATCTAATCGAGGGGTTCGGGGTGGTTTATATATAGAATAACAGATACCCGGTAGTGAGTTACAGACTGGAATCTAATCGAGGGGTTCGGGGTGGTTTATATATAGAATAACAGATACCCGGGAGTGAGTTACAGACTGGAATCTAATCGAGGGGTTTGGGGTGGTTTATATATAGAATAACAGATACCCGGGAGTGAGTTACAGACTGGAATCTAATCGAGGGGTTCGTGGTGGTTTATATATAGAATAACAGATACCCGGGAGTGAGTTACAGACTGGAATCTAATCGAGGGGTTCAGGGTGGTTTATATATAGAATAACAGATACCCGGGAGTGAGTTACAGACTGGAATCTAATCGAGGGGTTTGGGGTGGTTTATATATAGAATAACAGATACCCGGGAGTGAGTTACAGACTGGAATCTAATCGAGGGGTTCGGGGTGGTTTATATATAGAATAACAGATACCCGGGAGTGAGTTACAGACTGGAATCTAATCGAGGGGTACGGGGTGGTTTATATATAGAATAACAGATACCCGGGAGTGAGTTACAGACTGGAATCTAATCGAGGGGTTTGGGGTGGTTTACATATAGAATAACAGATACCCGGGAGTGAGTTACAGACTGGAATCTAATCGAGGGGTTCGGGGTGGGTTATATATAGAATAACAGATACCCGGGAGTGAGTTACAGACTGGAATCTAATCGAGGGGTTCGGATGGTTTATATATAGAATAACAGATACCCGGGAGTGAGTTACAGACTGGAATCTAATCGAGGGGTTCGGGGTGGGTTATATATAGAATAACAGATACCCGGGAGTGAGTTACAGACTGGAATCTCACCGAGGGGTACGGGGTGGTTTATATATAGAATAACAGATACCCGGGAGTGAGTTACAGATTGGAATCTAATCGAGGGGTTCAGGCTGGTTTATATATAGAATAACAGATACCCGGGAGTGGGTTACAGACTGGAATCTAATCGAGGGGTTCAGGGTGGTTTATATATAGAATAACAGATAGCCGGGAGAGAGTTACAGACTGGAAACTAATCGAGGGGTTCGGGGTGGGGTACATACAGAATAACAGATACCCGGGAGTGAGT
This sequence comes from Scyliorhinus torazame, assembly GCF_047496885.1. Classification (NCBI taxonomy): domain Eukaryota; kingdom Metazoa; phylum Chordata; class Chondrichthyes; order Carcharhiniformes; family Scyliorhinidae; genus Scyliorhinus; species Scyliorhinus torazame. The sequence continues at coordinate 17,817,897 of NC_092728.1, forward strand.
TACAGACTGGAATCTAATCGAGGGGTTCGGGGTGGTTTATATATATAATAACAGATAACCGGGAGTGAGTTACAGACTGGAATCTAATCAAGGGGTTCGAGGTGGTTTATATACAGAATAACAGATACCCGGGAGTGAGTTACAGTCTGGAATCTAATCGAGAGGTTCGGGGTGGCTTATATATAGAATAACAGATACCCGGGAGTGAGTTACAGACTGGAATCTAATTGAGGGGTTCGGGGGGTTTATATATAGAATAACAGATACCCGGGAGTGAGTTACAGACTGGAATCTAATCGAGGGGTTCGGGGTGGTTTATATATAGAATAACAGATACCCGGGAGTGAGTTACAGACTGGAATCTAATCGAGGGGTTCGGGGCGGTTTATATATAGAATAACAGATACCCGGGAGTGAGTTACAGACTGGAATCTAATCGAGGGGTTCGGGGTGGTTTATATATAGAATAACAGATACCCGGGAGTGAGTTACAGACTGGAATCTAATCGAGGGGTACGGGGTGGTTTATATATAGAATAACAGATACCCGGGAGTGAGTTACAGACTGGATTCTCAGCGAGGGGTACGGGGTGGGTTATATATAGAATAATAGATACCCGGGAGTGAGATAGAGACTGGAATCTAATCGAGGGGTTCGGGGTGGGTTATATATAGAATAACAGATACCCGGGAGTGAGTTACAGACTGGAATCTAATCGAGGGGTTTGGGGTGTTTATATATAGAATAACAGATACCCGGGAGTGAGTTACAGACTGGAATCTAATCGAGAGGTTCGGGGTGGGTTATATATAGAATTACAGATACCCGGGAGTGAGTTAGAGACTGGATTCTCAGCGAGGGGTTCGGGGTGGGTTATATATAGAAGAACAGATACCCGGGAGTGAGTTACAGACTGGAATCTAATTGAGGGGTTCGGGGGGTTTATATATAGAATAACAGATACCCGGGAGTGAGTTACAGACTGGAATCTAATCGAGGGGTTCGGGGTGGCTTATATATAGAATAACAGATACCCGGGAGTGAGTTACAGACTGGAATCTAATTGAGGGGTTCGGGGGGTTTATATATAGAATAACAGATACCCGGGAGTGAGTTACAGACTGGAATCTAATCGAGGGGTTCGGGGTGGTTTATATATAGAATAACAGATACCCGGGAGTGAGTTACAGACTGGAATCTAATCGAGGGATTCGGAGTGGTTTATATATAGAATAACAGATACCCGGGAGTGAGTTACAGACTGGAATCTAATCGAGGGGTTCGGGATGGTTTATATATAGAATAACAGATACCCGGGAGTGAGTTACAGACTGGAATCTAATCGAGGGGTTCGGGGTGGTTTATATATAGAATAACAGATACCCGGGAGTGAGTTACAGACTGGAATCTAATCGAGGGCTTCGGGGTGGTTTATATATTGAATAACAGATACCCGGGAGTGAGTTACATACTGGAATCTAATCGAGGGGTTCGGGGTGGGTTATATATAGAATAACAGATACCCGGGAGTGAGTTACAGACTGGAATCTAATCGGGTTTGGGGTGGTTTATATATAGAATAACAGATACCCGGGAGTGAGTTACAGACTGGAATCTCAGCGAGGGGTTCGGGGTGGTTTATATATAGAATAACAGATACCCGGTAGTGAGTTACAGACTGGAATCTAATCGAGGGGCTCGGGGTGGTTTATATATAGAATAACAGATACCCGGGAGTGAGTTACAGACTGGAATCTAATCGAGGGGTTCGGGCTGGTTTATATATAGAATAACAGATACCTGGGAGTGAGTTACAGACTGGAATCTAATCGAGGGGTTCGGGCTGGTTTATATATAGAATAACAGATACCCGGGAGTGAGTTACAGACTGGAATCTAATCGAGGGGTTCGGGGTGGTTTATATATAGAATAACAGATACCCGGGAGTGAGTTACAGACTGGAATCTAATCGAGGGCTTCGGGGTGGTTTATATATTGAATAACAGATACCCGGGAGTGAGTTACAGACTGGAATCTAATCGAGGGGTTCGGGGTGGTTTATATATAGAATAACAGATACCCGGGAGTGAGTTACAGACTGGAATCTCAGCGAGGGGTTCGGGGTGGTTTATATATAGAATAACAGATACCCGGGAGTGAGTTACAGACTGGAATCTAATCGAGGGGCTCGGGGTGGTTTATATATAGAATAACAGATACCTGGGAGTGAGTTACAGACTGGAATCTAATCGAGGGGTTTGGGTGGTTTATATATAGAACAACAGATACCCGGGAGTGAGTTACAGACTGAAATCTAATCGAGAGGTTCAGGGTGGTTTATATATAGAATAACAGATACCCGGGAGTGAGTTACAGACTGGAATCTAATCGAGGGGTTCGGGGTGGTTTATATATAGAATAACAGATACCCGGTAGTGAGTTACAGACTGGAATCTAATCGAGGGGTTCGGGGTGGTTTATATATAGAATAACAGATACCCGGGAGTGAGTTACAGACTGGAATCTAATCGAGGGGTTTGGGGTGGTTTATATATAGAATAACAGATACCCGGGAGTGAGTTACAGACTGGAATCTAATCGAGGGGTTCGGGGTGGGTTATATATAGAATAACAGATACCCGGGAGTGAGTTACAGACTGGAATCTAATCGAGGGGTTCGGATGGTTTATATATAGAATAACAGATACCCGGGAGTGAGTTACAGACTGGAATCTAATCGAGGGGTTCGGAGTGGGTTATATATAGAATAACAGATACCCGGGAGAGAGTTACAGACTGGAATCTCACCGAGGGGTACGGGGTGGTTTATATATAGAATAACAGATACCCGGGAGTGAGTTACAGATTGGAATCTAATCGAGGGGTTCAGGGTGGTTTATATATAGAATAACAGATACCCGGGAGTGGGTTACAGACTGGAATCTAATCGAGGGGTTCGGGGTGGTTTATATATAGAATAACAGATAGCCGGGAGAGAGTTACAGACTGCAAACTAATCGAGGGGTTCGGGGTGGGGTACATACAGAATAACAGATACCCGGGAGGGAGTTACAGACTGGAATCTAATCGAGGGGTTCAGGGTGGGTTCTATATAGAATAACAGATACCCGGGAGTGAGTTACAGACTGGAATCTAATCGAGGGGTTCGGGGTGGTTTATATATATAATAACAGATAACCGGGAGTGAGTTACAGACTGGAATCTAATCAAGGGGTTCGAGGTGGTTTATATATAGAATAACAGATACCCGGGAGTGAGTTACAGACTGGAATCTAATCGAGGGGTTCGGGGCGGTTTATATATAGAATAACAGATACCCGGGAGTGAGTTACAGACTGGAATCTAATCGAGGGGTTCGGGGTGGTTTATATATAGAATAACAGATACCCGGGAGTGAGTTACAGACTGGAATCTAATCGAGGGGTTCGGGGTGGTTTATATATAGAATAACAGATACCCGGGAGTGAGTTACAGACTGGAATCTAATCGAGGGGTTCGGGGTGGTTTATATATAGAATAACAGATACCCGGGAGTGAGTTACAGACTGGATTCTCAGCGAGGGGTACGGGGTGGGTTATATATAGAATAATAGATACCCGGGAGTGAGATAGAGACTGGAATCTAATCGAGGGGTTCGGGGTGGGTTATATATAGAATAACAGATACCCGGGAGTGAGATAGAGACTGGAATCTAATCGAGGTGTTCGGGGTGGTTTATATATAGAATAACAGATACCCGGGAGTGAGTTACAGACTGGAATCTAATCGATGGGTTCGGGGTGGGTTATATATAGAATAACAGATACCCGGGAGTGAGTTAGAGACTGGATTCTCAGCGAGGGGTTCGGGGTGGTTTATATATAGAATAACAGATACCCGGGAGTGAGTTACAGACTGGAATCTAATCGAGGGGTTTGGGGTGTTTATATATAGAATAACAGATACCCGGGAGTGAGTTACAGACTGGAATCTAATCGAGGGGTTCGGGGTGGGTTATATATAGAATTACAGATACCCGGGAGTGAGTTAGAGACTGGATTCTCAGCGAGGGGTTCGGGGTGGGTTATATATAGAATAACAGATACCCGGGAGTGAGTTACAGACTGGAATCTAATTGAGGGGTTCGGGGGGTTTATATATAGAATAACAGATACCCGGGAGTGAGTTACAGACTGGAATCTAATCGAGGGGTTCGGGGTGGCTTATATATAGAATAACAGATACCCGGTAGTGAGTTACAGACTGGAATCTAATCGAGGGGTTCGGGGTGGTTTATATATAGAATAACAGATACCCGGGAGTGAGTTACAGACTGGAATCTAATCGAGGGGTTTGGGGTGGTTTATATATAGAATAACAGATACCCGGGAGTGAGTTACAGACTGGAATCTAATCGAGGGGTTCGGGGTGGGTTATATATAGAATAACAGATACCCGGGAGTGAGTTACAGACTGGAATCTAATCGAGGGGTTCGGATGGTTTATATATAGAATAACAGATACCCGGGAGTGAGTTACAGACTGGAATCTAATCGAGGGGTTCGGAGTGGGTTATATATAGAATAACAGATACCCGGGAGTGAGTTACAGACTGGAATCTCACCGAGGGGTACGGGGTGGTTTATATATAGAATAACAGATACCCGGGAGTGAGTTACAGATTGGAATCTAATCGAGGGGTTCAGGGTGGTTTATATATAGAATAACAGATACCCGGGAGTGGGTTACAGACTGGAATCTAATCGAGGGGTTCGGGGTGGTTTATATATAGAATAACAGATAGCCGGGAGTGAGTTACAGACTGGATTCTCCGCGAGGGGTTTGGGGTGGTTTATATATACAATAACAGATACCCGGGAGTGAGTTACAGACTGGAATCTCAGCGAGGGGTTCGGGGTGGTTTATATATAGAATAACAGATACCCGGGAGTGAGTTACAGACTGGAATCTAATCGAGGGGCTCGGGGTGGTTTATATATAGAATAACAGATACCTGGGAGTGAGTTACAGACTGGAATCTAATCGAGGGGTTTGGGTGGTTTATATATAGAACAACAGATACCCGGGAGTGAGTTACAGACTGAAATCTAATCGAGAGGTTCAGGGTGGTTTATATATAGAATAACAGATACCCGGGAGTGAGTTACAGACTGGAATCTAATCGAGGGGTTCGGGGTGGTTTATATATAGAATAACAGATACCCGGGAGTGAGTTACAGACTGGAATCTAATCGAGGGGTTCGGGGTGGTTTATATATAGAATAACAGATACCCGGTAGTGAGTTACAGACTGGAATCTAATCGAGGGGTTCGGGGTGGTTTATATATAGAATAACAGATACCCGGGAGTGAGTTACAGACTGGAATCTAATCGAGGGGTTTGGGGTGGTTTATATATAGAATAACAGATACCCGGGAGTGAGTTACAGACTGGAATCTAATCGAGGGTTTCGGGGTGGGTTATATATAGAATAACAGATACCCGGGAGTGAGTTACAGACTGGATTCTAATCGAGGGGTTCGGATGGTTTATATATAGAATAACAGATACCCGGGAGTGAGTTACAGACTGGAATCTAATCGAGGGGTTCGGAGTGGGTTATATATAGAATAACAGATACCCGGGAGTGAGTTACAGACTGGAATCTCACCGAGGGGTACGGGGTGGTTTATATATAGAATAACAGATACCCGGGAGTGAGTTACAGATTGGAATCTAATCGAGGGGTTCAGGGTGGTTTATATATAGAATAACAGATACCCGGGAGTGGGTTACAGACTGGAATCTAATCGAGGGGTTCGGGGTGGTTTATATATAGAATAACAGATAGCCGGGAGAGAGTTACAGACTGCAAACTAATCGAGGGGTTCGGGGTGGGGTACATACAGAATAACAGATACCCGGGAGGGAGTTACAGACTGGAATCTAATCGAGGGGTTCAGGGTGGGTTATATATAGAATAACAGATACCCGGGAGTGAGTTACAGACTGGAATCTAATCGAGGGGTTCGGGGTGGTTTATATATATAATAACAGATAACCGGGAGTGAGTTACAGACTGGAATCTAATCAAGGGGTTCGGGGCGGTTTATATATAGAATAACAGATACCCGGGAGTGAGTTACAGACTGGAATCTAATCGAGGGGTTCGGGGCGGTTTATATATAGAATAACAGATACCCGGGAGTGAGTTACAGACTGGAATCTAATCGAGGGGTTCGGGGTGGTTTATATATAGAATAACAGATACCCGGGAGTGAGTTACAGACTGGAATCTAATCGAGGGGTACGGGGTGGTTTATATATAGAATAACAGATACCTGGGAGTGAGTTACAGACTGGAATCTCAGCGAGGGGTACGGGGTGGGTTATATATAGAATAACAGATGCCCGGGAGTGAGTTACAGACTGGATTCTCAGCGAGGGGTACGGGGTGGGTTATATATAGAATAATAGATACCCGGGAGTGAGATAGAGACTGGAATCTAATCGAGGGGTTCGGGGTGGGTTATATATAGAATAACAGATACCCGGGAGTGAGATAGAGACTGGAATCTAATCGAGGTGTTCGGGGTGGTTTATATATAGAATAACAGATACCCGGGAGTGAGTTACAGACTGGAATCTAATCGATGGGTTCGGGGTGGGTTATATATAGAATAACAGATACCCGGGAGTGAGTTAGAGGCTGGATTCTCAGCGAGGGGTTCGGGGTGGTTTATATATAGAATAACAGATACCCGGGAGTGAGTTACAGACTGGAATCTAATCGAGGGGTTTGGGGTGTTTATATATAGAATAACAGATACCCGGGAGTGAGTTACAGACTGGAATCTAATCGAGGGTTTCGGGGTGGGTTATATATAGAATTACAGATACCCGGGAGTGAGTTAGAGACTGGATTCTCAGCGAGGGGTTCGGGGTGGGTTATATATAGAATAACAGATACCCGGGAGTGAGTTACAGACTGGAATCTAATTGAGGGGTTCGGGGGGTTTATATATAGAATAACAGATACCCGGGAGTGAGTTACAGACTGGAATCTAATCGAGGGGTTCGGAGTGGCTTATATATAGAATTACAGATACCCGGGAGTGAGTTACAGACTGGAATCTAATTGAGGGGTTCGGGGGGTTTATATATAGAATAACAGATACCCGGGAGTGAGTTACAGACTGGAATCTAATCGAGGGGTTCGGGGTGGTTTATATATAGAATAACAGATACCCGGGAGTGAGTTACAGACTGGAATCTAATCGAGGGGTTTGGGGAGGTTTATATATAGAATAACAGATACCCGGGAGTGAGTTACAGACTGGAATCTAATCAAGGGGTTCGGGGGGTTTATATATAGAATAACAGATACCCGGGAGTGAGTTACAGTCTGGAATCTAATCGAGGGGTTCGGAGTGGTTTATATATAGAATAACAGATACCCAGGAGTGAGTTACAGACTGGAATCTAATCGAGGGGTTCGGGATGGTTTATATATAGAATAACAGATACCCGGGAGTGAGTTACAGACTGGAATCTAATCGAGGGGTTCGGGGTGGTTTATATATAGAATAACAGATACCCGGGAGTGAGTTACAGACTGGAATCTAATCGAGGGGTTCGGGGTGGTTTATATATAGAATAACAGATACCTGGGAGTGAGTTACAGACTGGAATCTAATCGAGGGGTTCAGGGTGGTTTATATATAGAATAACAGATACCCGGGAGTGAGTTACAGACTGGAATCTCAGCGAGGGGTTCGGGGTGGTTTATATATAGAATAACAGATACCCGGGAGTGAGTTACAGACTGGAATCTAATCGAGGGGCTCGGGGTGGTTTATATATAGAATAACAGATACCTGGGAGTGAGTTACAGACTGGAATCTAATCGAGGGGTTTGGGTGGTTTATATATAGAACAACAGATACCCGGGAGTGAGTTACAGACTGAAATCTAATCGAGAGGTTCAGGGTGGTTTATATATAGAATAACAGATACCCTGGAGTGAGTTACAGACTGGAATCTAATCGAGGGGTTCGGGGTGGTTTATATATAGAATAACAGATACCCGGGAGTGAGTTACAGACTGGAATCTAATCGAGGGGTTCGGGGTGGTTTATATATAGAATAACAGATACCCGGTAGTGAGTTACAGACTGGAATCTAATCGAGGGGTTCGGGGTGGTTTATATATAGAATAACAGATACCCGGGAGTGAGTTACAGACTGGAATCTAATCGAGGGGTTTGGGGTGGTTTATATATAGAATAACAGATACCCGGGAGTGAGTTACAGACTGGAATCTAATCGAGGGGTTCGGGGTGGGTTATATATAGAATAACAGATACCCGGGAGTGAGTTACAGACTGGAATCTAATCGAGGGGTTCGGATGGTTTATATATAGAATAACAGATACCCGGGAGTGAGTTACAGACTGGAATCTAATCGAGGGGTTCGGGGTGGGTTATATATAGAATAACAGATACCCGGGAGTGAGTTACAGACTGGAATCTAATCGAGGGGTTCAGGGTGGGTTATATATAGAATAACAGATACCCGGGAGTGAGTTACAGATTGGAATCTAATCGAGGGGTTCAGGGTGGTTTATATATAGAATAACAGATACCCGGGAGTGGGTTACAGACTGGAATCTAATCGAGGGGTTCGGGGTGGTTTATATATAGAATAACAGATAGCCGGGAGAGAGTTACAGACTGGAAACTAATCGAGGGGTTCGGGGTGGGGTACATACAGAATAACAGATACCCGGGAGGGAGTTACAGACTGGAATCTAATCGAGGGGTTCAGGGTGGGTTATATAAAGAATAACAGATACCCGGGAGTGAGTTACAGACTGGAATCTAATCGAGGGGTTCGGGGTGGTTTATATATATTATAACAGATAAGCGGGAGTGAGTTACAGACTGGAATCTAATCAAGGGGTTCGAGGTGGTTTATATATAGAATAACAGATACCCGGGAGTGAGTTACAGACTGGAATCTAATCGAGGGGTTCGGGGCGGTTTATATATAGAATAACAGATACCCGGGAGTGAGTTACAGACTGGAATCTAATCGAGGGGTTCGGGGTGGTTTATATATAGAATAACAGATACCCGGGAGTGAGTTACAGACTGGAATCTAATCGAGGGGTTCGGGGTGGTTTATATATAGAATAACAGATACCCGGGAGTGAGTTACAGACTGGATTCTCAGCGAGGGGTACGGGGTGGGTTATATATAGAATAATAGATACCCGGGAGTGAGATAGAGACTGGAATCTAATCGAGGGGTTCGGGGTGGGTTATATATAGAATAACAGATACCCGGGAGTGAGATAGAGACTGGAATCTAATCGAGGGGTTCGGGGCGGTTTATATATAGAATAACAGATACCCGGGAGTGAGTTACAGACTGGAATCTAATCGAGGGGTTCGGGGTGGGTTATATATAGAATAACAGATACCCGGGAGTGAGTTAGAGACTGGATTCTCAGTGAGGGGTTCGGGGTGGTTTATATATAGAATAACAGATACCCGGGAGTGAGTTACAGACTGGAATCTAATCGAGGGGTTTGGGGTGTTTATATATAGAATAACAGATACCCGGGAGTGAGTTACAGACTGGAATCTAATCGAGGGGTTCGGGGTGGGTTATATATAGAATTACAGATACCCGGGAGTGAGTTAGAGACTGGATTCTCAGCGAGGGGTTCGGGGTGGGTTATATATAGAATAACAGATACCCGGGAGTGAGTTACAGACTGGAATCTAATTGAGGGGTTCGGGGGGTTTATATATAGAATAACAGATACCCGGGAGTGAGTTACAGACTGGAATCTAATCGAGGGGTTCGGGGTGGCTTATATATCGAATTACAGATACCCGGGAGTGAGTTACAGACTGGAATCTAATTGAGGGGTTCGGGGGGTTTATATATAGAATAACAGATACCCGGGAGTGAGTTACAGACTGGAATCTAATCGAGGGGTTCGGGGTGGTTTATATATAGAATAACAGATACCCGGGAGTGAGTTACAGACTGGAATCTAATCGAGGGGTTCGGGGTGGTTTATATATAGAATAACAGATACCCGGGAGTGAGTTACAGACTGGAATCTAATCAAGGGGTTCGGGGGGTTTATATATAGAATAACAGATACCCGGGAGTGAGTTACAGTCTGGAATCTAATCGAGGGGTTCGGAGTGGTTTATATATAGAATAACAGATACCCGGGAGTGAGTTACAGACTGGAATCTAATCGAGGGGTTCGTGATGGTTTATATATAGAATAACAGATACCCGGGAGTGAGTTACAGACTGGAATCTAATCGAGGGGTTCGGGGTGGTTTATATATAGAATAACAGATACCCGGGAGTGAGTTACAGACTGGAATCTAATCGAGGGGTTCGGGGTGGTTTATATATAGAATAACAGATACCCGGGAGTGAGTTACAGACTGGAATCTAATCGAGGGGTTCGGATGGTTTATATATAGAATAACAGATACCCGGGAGTGAGTTACAGACTGGAATCTAATCGAGGGGTTCGGGGTGGGTTATATATAGAATAACAGATACCCGGGAGTGAGTTACAGACTGGAATCTAATCGAGGGGTTCGGATGGTTTATATATAGAATAACAGATACCCGGGAGTGAGTTACAGACTGGAATCTAATCGAGGGGTTCGGATGGTTTATATATAGAATAACAGATACCCGGGAGTGAGTTACAGACTGGAATCTAATCGAGGGGTTCAGCGTGGTTTATATATAGAATAACAGATACCCGGGAGTGAGTTACAGACTGGAATCTAATCGAGGGGTTCGGATGGTTTATATATAGAATAACAGATACCCGGGAGTGAGTTACAGACTGGAATTTAATCGAGGGGTTCGGGGTGGGTTATATATAGAATAACAGATACCCGGGAGTGAGTTACAGACTGGAATCTAATCGAGGGGTTCAGGGTGGGTTATATATGGAATAACAGATACCCGGGAGTGAGTGACAGACTGGAATCTAATCGAGGGGTTCAGGGTGGGTTATATATGGACTAATGGATGATCTTTGTGCTTTTCACACAGCCTCAATACTGTAACAGTCTGGATGATGAGGAGGTGAAAGAGTTGAAGTTGTTTAGTCAGCAACGGAAGAGAGAGAATCTCGGACGAGGATCAGTTCGGCCATTCCCGGTTATTATAACCGGCGCAATCTGTGAGCAGGTAAATATATTGAATGTTTTCGCCTAGACTTGCGATCTCACCTTCGACCCCTACCCCAGCCTTTCCTAACCTTCCCCCATGACCTACTGCCCACCCATCTTCACCTTAATCCCCCTCTACCCCTGGCCTTCTCCCCTTCCCCTACACTCTGGCTTCTCCCCTTCCCCTACCCTCTGGCTTCTCCCCTTCCCCTACCCTCTGGCATCTCCCCTTCCCCTACCCTCTAGCCTTCTCCCCTTCCCCTACCCTCTGGCCTTTTCACCTCCCCCTACCCTCTGGCCTTCTCCCCTCCCCCTACCCTCTGGCTTCTCCCCTTCCCCTACCCTCTGGCCTTCTCCCCTCCCCCTACCCTCTGGCTTCTCCCCTTCCCCTACCCTCTGGCCTTTTCACCTCCCCCTACCCTCTGGCCTTCTCCCCTCCCCCTACCCTCTGGCCTTCTCCCCTCCCCCTACCCTCTGGCCTTCTCCCCTCCCCCTACCCTCTGGCCTTCTCCCCTCCCCCTACCCTCTGGCCTTCTCCCCTCCCCCTACCCTCTGGCCTTCTCCCCTCCCCCTACCCTCTGGCCTTCTCCCCTCCCCCTACCCTCTGGCCTTCTCCCTCCCCCTCCCCTCTGGCCTTCTCTCCACCCCCTACCCTCTGGCCTTCTCCCCTCCTCCTACCCCCTGGCCTTCTCTCCTCCCCCTACCCTCTGGCCTTCTCCCCCCCCCCCCTACCCTCTGGCCTTCTCCCCCCCTCCCCTCTGGCCTTCTCTCCTCCCCCTACCCTCTGGCCTTCTCCCCTCCTCCTACCCCCTGGCCTTCTCCCCTCCCCCTACCCTCTGGCCTTCTCCCCTCCCTCCCACCCTCTGGCCTTCTCCCCTCCCCGACCTTCTGGCCTTCTCCCCTCCCCCTACCCCCTGGCCTTCTCCCCTTCCCCTACCCTCTGGCCTTCTCCCCTCCCCCTACCTCTGGCCTTCTCCCCTCCCCCTACCCCCTGGCCTTCTCCCCTCCCCCTACCCTCTGGCCTTCTCCCCTCCCCCTACACTCTGGCCTTCTCCCCTCCCCCTACCCCCTGGCCTTCTCCCCTCCCCCTACCCCCTGGCCTTCTCCCCTCCCCCTACCCCCTGGCCTTCTCCCCTCCCCCTGCCCTCTGGCCTTCTCCCCTCCCCCTACCCTCTGGCCTTCTCCCCTCCTCCTACTGCCTGGCCTTCTCCCCTCCCCCCACCCTCTGGCCTTCTCCCCTCCCCCTACCGTCTGGCCTTCTCCCCTCCCCCTACCGTCTGGCCTTCTCCCCTCCCCCTACCCTCTGGCCTTCTCCCCTCCCCCTACCCTCTGGCCTTCTCCCCTCCTCCTACTCCCTGGCCTTTTCCCCTCCCCCTACCCTCTGGCCTTCTCCCCTCCCCCTACCCTCTGGCCTTCTCCCCTCCCCCTACCCCCTGGCCTTCTCCCCTCCCCCTACCCTCTGGCCTTCTCCCTCCCCCTCCCCTCTGGCCTTCTCCCCTCCCCCTACCCTCTGGCCTTCTCCCCTCCCCCTACCCTCTGTCCTTCTCCCCTCCCCCTACCCTCTGGCCTTCTCCCCTCCCCCTACCCTCTGGCCTTCTCCCCTCCCCCTACCCTCTGTCCTTCTCCCCTCCTCCTACTCCCTGGCCTTCTCCCCTCCCCCCACCCTCTGGCCTTCTCCCCTCCCCCTACCCTCTGGCCTTCTCCCCTCCCCCTACCCCCTGGTCTTCTCCCCTTCCCCTACCCTCTGGCCTTCTCCCCTCCCCCTACCTCTGGCCTTCTCCCCTCTCCGACCTTTCTGGCCTTCAACACTCCCCCTACCCCCTGGCCTTCACCCCTTTCTGCCCACCCTCTTGTCCTTCAGGTTTCCTCTTTGACATTTACCCTCGGCTTCACCCTCCGCCTTCGACCTTCCGCCTTCCCCTTGAACTCCTCCCTCCCCTTTGAACTTCCACCTCCCATTTTACCTTCATCTGTCCCCCTGACCCGCTCTCCCCTTCGACCTAACAACCCCTTGACAGTCTGCCCTCGGCCTTGACCTTCACCCCTGCTCTTTGGCCTCTGCCCTCTCTCTCTCTCGTACGAGACCAACTGACCTCTCTGTCCCTTTCTCCGCCCCCCCCCCCCCCCCCCTCGACTCCTCTTCATCCGCAGTGCGGCTGTCAAGTCCGATGTGGCGATCTCGCCGTCTTTGCCAGCCGGGCTGGGCACGGGACCTGCTGGCACCCCCAGTGCTTTACCTGTGCCACCTGCAGCGAGCTCCTGCTGGACCTCATCTACTTCTACCAGGATGGGAAGATCTACTGCGGGAGGCATCACGCTGAGCAGCTTAAGCCGCGGTGCCAGGCCTGTGATGAGGTGAGTGAATTGGCGGAGCTTGTGGTGGGCTTGGCGGGGGGGGGGGGGGGGGGGGGGGGGGGAACACGAAACCCATCACAGTCGAATATCTGCCCATGGGCTCCAGTCCCTACAAGCACACCCAGCCTGACAGAGGTGCCTGGAGAACAGTGGCCTGTTCTGAATATGTCCACCCCATCGGCATCCAAAGGCGCCCTGTTCCTCGTAGGCCCGATCTAAAGCCTGAATCCAGCTTTCTTTTGGCCCCTGTCGTTGCGAGAGGGGGAAAGGAGGCTTCCCTTCCTTGGATATCCTCACATCCATACCTCACCGCAAGACGCGACATAACTCCTGACGTTCCCCCCTTCGGCGCCACGGTAGTACAGTGGTTAGCACTGTTGCCTCACAGCGTCAGGGTCCCTGGTTCGATTCCCGGCTTGCGTCACTGCCTGTGCGGAGTCTGCACGTTCTCCCCGTGTCTGGGTGGGTTTCCCCCGGGCGCTCCGGTTTCCTCCCACAAGTCCCGAAAGACGCGCATGTTGGGTGAATTGGACATTCTGAATTCTCCCTCTGTGTACCCGAACAGGCGCCGGAATGTGGTGACTAGGGGCTTTTCACAGTAACTTCATTACAGTGTTAATGTAAGCCTACTTGTGACAATAAAGATTATTATTATTATTATTATTACCTACCCTCGGGCCTGCTCCCCACATCGGGCAGAATCATCTCAGAGCCTGGCAGGCTAGGCCTAACAATAAGCCAACTTCGGCATCATCACCAGCTGCCATGACCTTTGACCAGAGGGTGGGTGCTGCTGTTTTATCTCTGTCTGTCTCTGTCTCTCTCCCTGTTTTCTCTCTTTTTCTCTCTATCTCTCCCTTTTTCTTTCTGCCTCTCTGTGTCTCTCTCTGTGTCTCTCTGTCTGCCTCTCCCTCTCTCTGTCTTCTGTCAGTCTGTTTCTCTCTCTCTCTTTGTCTCTCTCTCTCTCTCTCTGTCTGTGTCTCTCTGTGTCTCTTGTGGTAAACCACTGTAATGTATAATATGTGTATTGTGGTAAACTGCCCCTGTTTTATATGTAATGTGGTAAACCACTGCCTGCTGGCTCCGCCTCCCCTCGGGCTCGGTATAAAGGTGGTTGGCTCCACCTCCCCTCGGGCTCGGTATAAAGGTGGCTGGCTCCGCCTCCCCTCGGGCTCGGTATAAAGGTGGCTGGCTCCGCCTCCCTCGGGCCCGGTATAAAGGTGGCTGGCTCCGCCTCCCCTCGGGCCCGGTATAAAGGTGGCTGGCTCCGCCTCCCCTCGGGCTCGGTATAAAGGTGTCTGACTCCGCCTCCCCTCGGGCCCGGTATAAAGGTGGCTGGCTCCACCTCCCCTCGGGCCCGGTATAAAGGTGGCTGGCTCCGCCTCTCCTCGGGCCCGGTATAAAGGTGGCTGGTCTCCGCCTCCCCTCGGGCCCGGTATAAAGGTGGCTGGCTCCGCCTCCCCTCGGGCCCGGTATAAAGGTGGCTGGCTCCGCCTCTCCTCGGGCCCGGTATAAAGGTGGCTGGTCTCTGCCTTCCCTCGGGCCCGGTATAAAGGTGGCTGGTCTCTGCCTTCCCTCGGGCCCGGTATAAACGTGGCTGACTCCGCCGCTCCTCGGGCCCGGTATAAAGGTGGCTGGCTCCGCCTCCCCTCGGGCTCGGTATAAAGGTGGCTGGCTCCGCCTCCCCTCGTGCTGGGTATAAAGGTGGCTGGCTCCGCCTCCCCTCGGGCCCGGTATAAAGGTGACTGGCTCCGCCTCTGCTCAGGCCCGGTATAAAGGTGGCTGGCTCCGCCTCCCCTCGGGCTCGGTATAAAGGTGGCTGGCTCCGCCTCCCCTCGGGCCTGGTATAAAGGTGGCTGGCTCCGCCTCCCCTCGGGCCTGGTATAAAGGTGGCTGGCTCCGCCTCCACTCGGGCTCGGTATAAAGGTGGCTGGCTCCGCCTCCCCTCGGGCCCGGTATAAAGGTGGCTGGCTCCGCCTCCCCTCGGGCTCGGTATAAAGGTGGCTGGCTCCGCCTCCCCTCGGGCCCGGTATAAAGGTGGCTGGTCTCCGCCAGTTCGGGATCAGGAGCCAGGAGGCTTTCTGTTTTGTTTATTAAAGCCTCAGTTCTGTTCACTACTCATCTCGTGTTCATTGATGGCACATCAATTTAATAAACTAAACTTTACGATGAATTCATCGCTCAAGCCTGATCGCCTGGAGCTGGACCACAGGCAGCCGACGCCACAGCAACATTCGAGCACTGGCTACACTGCTTCGAAGCGTACCTCGGATCCTCCACCGAACACTTCACCGACCTCCAAAAGAAGCAGATCCTCCACGCACGGGTGAGCCCGCAAGTCTTTCTCCTCATCAGGGACGCCCCCCTCGTATACGGTGGCGTTAATGCTGCTGAAGGGACGATATGTAAAGTCTGTGAACGAGGTGTATGCGAGGCACCTTCTTGCCACGAGACGACAACGCCCTGGGGAATCACTAGCAGAATTCCTGCCTGCCTTGCGGTTACTCGGCCGGAACTGTGACTGCCGGGCGGTATCGGCTACCCAACACGCGGAGCTGTTGATCAGGGACGCCTACGTCGCAGGCATGAAATCGAACTACATCCGCCAGCGATTGCTGGAAGGGGGTACGCTCAGCCTCCCAGAGACAGTGCAGCTCTCAAACTCGCTGGAGGTGGCCTTCCAGAACATGGGAGGCCTGCACCTCCGCCCGCGCGGCACCCTCGTGGGCGCCGCCATCATCCGACCCGGGTGGGGCGCAAGCCTGTGCCACGCAGCAGCCCGCCAACGCCGGAAGCCCGAAGTGCTGTTGTTGCGGCCAGGGTAAGCATCCCAGACAACGCTGCCCTGCACGGAACGCGACTTGCAACGGGTGTGGGAGGAAGGGCCACTTTGCGAAAGCCTCCCCCTAAACCTTCTAGGCCCAGCAGCGCTCCCTACTGCCTGTCGGGGCCGCCCCCAGCGGCCGCGTCAACCACCATGTGCGTCCCGTGGGCACCGTCATCTTCGCCGCCAACTTCGATTTCAGCCGCCACGCGCGACCCATGGGGGCCGCCATCTTTAACGCCATCGTGTACTCCACCGTCCACGCGCGACCCATGGGGGCCGCCATCTTTAACGCCATCGTGTACTCCACCGTCCACGCGCGACCCACGGGGGCCGCCATCTTTGACGCCATCTCCGATGCCACCTGCTACGTGCGACCCATGGGGGCCGCCATCTTGGGACCACTCCGCAGCCTCCCGGGAGCCCTGCTCACCCGGCCGTACGCCGGCCGCCGCTACCTCCGACCGGCCTACCCATCACCTTCTGAAGCTCGCCTCCAACACGCTCGATCAGTCCCGGCCTCATCACCTCACTAAATCTATGATGACCGTCCGGATCAACGGGCACGGGATGGCCTGCCTTTTCGACTCCGGGAGCACAGACAGCTACAGTAAGGCGCTGCTCCCTCCCCATCCTACCCGCGACCCAGAAAATCTCCCTGGCTTCCGGATCCCACGCAGTAGAAATCCGGGGGTACTGTGTCGCCACCCTTACTGTACAAGGCGTAGAGTACAGCAACTTTAAACTCTACGTCCTTCCCCATCTCTGCGCTGCCCTATTACTGGGGCTCGACTTCCAGTGCCACCTCCAGAGCCTTACCCTAAAGTTCAATGGACCCCTGCCCCCCCTCACCGTCTGTAGCCTCGCGACCCTTAAGGTCACCCCACCCTTGCTCTTCGCTAACCTCACCCTGGACTGTAAGCCCGTCGCCACTAGCAGCAGACGATACAGTGCCCGGGACAGGGCCCTTATCAGGTCGGAGGTCCAGCGACTCCTGCGAGAGGGGATCATTGAGGCCAGTAACAGCCCCTGGAGAGCCCAAGTGGTGGTCGTCAAAACTGGGGCGAAGCACCGGATGGTCATTGACTACAGTCAGACCATCAACCGGTACACGCAGCTCGGTGCATACCCCCTCCCCCGCATATCTGACATGGTCAATCAGATTGCGCAGTACCGAGTCTTCTCCACTGTTGATTTGAAGTCCGCGTACCACCAGCTCCCTATCCGCCCGGAGGACCGCCAATACACTGCCTTCGAGGCAGACAGCCGCCTCTACCACTTCCTCAGGGTTCCCTTCGGCATCACCAACGGGGTCTCGGTTTTCCAACAAGAAATGGACCGAATGGTTGACCAGTACGGGCTGCGGGCCACGTTCCCGTACCTAGACAACGTCACCATCTGTGGCTATGACCAGCAGGACCATGACGAAAACCTCCAGCACTTCCTCCACACCGCTAAACTCCTGACCCTCTCCTACAGTAAGCAAAAATGCGTTTTCCGCACAACCCGCCTAGCCATCCTCGGCTATGTTGTGGAAAACGGAGTCCCAGGGCCCGATCCCGACCGCATGCGCCCCCTCCTGGAACTCCCCCTCCCCCACTGCCCCAAGGCCCTGAAGAGATGCCTGGGGTTCTTCTCTAACTATGCCCAGTGGGTCCCCAATTATTCTGACAAGGCCCGTCCACTTATTAAATCCACCATTTTTCCCCTCACGGCTGAAGCCCGCCTGGCCTTCGATCGCATCAAGGCAGATATTGCCAAAGCCGCGATGCACGCGGTGGACGAGTCCATCCCGTTCCAGGTGGAGAGCGATGCGTCGGACTTTGCTCTGGCCGCTACACTCAATCAGGCGAGCAGGCCCATGGCTTTCTTCTCCCGTACCCTCCATGCCTTCGAAATTCGACACTCCTCCGTCAAAAAGGAGGCCCAAGCCATTGTAGAAGCTGTGCGACATTTGAGGCATTACCAGGCCGGCAGGCGATTCACTCTCCTCACTGACCAATGGTCGGTTGCCTTCATGTTTAACAACACGCAGCGGGGCAAAATCAAGAATGACAAGATTCTGAGGTGGAGGATCGAGCTCTCCACCTACAACTACGATATCTTGTATCAACCTGGGAAGCTCAATGAACCCCCAGATGCCCTATCCCGCGGTACATGTGCCAGCG
Source organism: Scyliorhinus torazame (assembly GCF_047496885.1). NCBI lineage: Eukaryota > Metazoa > Chordata > Chondrichthyes > Carcharhiniformes > Scyliorhinidae > Scyliorhinus > Scyliorhinus torazame. The sequence continues at coordinate 17,836,473 of NC_092728.1, forward strand.
CACAAGTAGACCGACTTCGGGCCCTCCACAGTGACCTCTGTTACCCGGGGTTCACCCGTTTTTTTCACTTTATCAAGGCCCGCAACCTGCCTTACTCCATCGAGGAGGTCAGGACCGTGACCAGGGACTGCCAGGTCTGCGCGGAGTGTAAACCGCACTTCTACCGGCCAGACCGCGCGCACCTGGTAAAGGCCTCCCGCCCCTTTGAACGCCTCAGCATCGATTTCAAAGGGTCCCTCCCCTCCACTGACCGTAACGTGTAATTCCTCAACATTGTTGACGAATACTCCAGATTCCCCTTCGCCGTCCCATGCCCCGATATGACGTCTGCCACCGTCATCAAAGCTCTCAACGCCATCTTCACCCTGTTCGGTTTCCCCGCCTACATCCACAGCGACCGGGGTTCCTCCTTCATGAGTGACGAGCTGCGTCAGTTCCTGCTCAGCAAGGACATCGCCTCGAGCAGGACGACCAGCTACAACCCCCGGGACAACGGACAGGTGGAGAGGGAGAACGCGACGGTCTGGAAGGCCGACCTGCTGGCCGGAGGCCAGGGGGATTCTCTGGTTAATGGGGTGTACCGCGAGGGAGCAGCGCCTTACCGTATCGGGGTGGATGAAGCTCTTGGTGCTCCCGGAGTCAAGAAGGCAAGATGTCTTGTGCCCATCGACCTTCACCGTCGTCGACACGGTTGCGAGATTGTGCGGCCGGGACTGGTCGAGCGTGATGGAGGCGAGCTGCGGCTGGTGTTCCTAGATTATCATAGAATTTACAGTGCAGGAGGCCATTCGGCCCATTGAGTCTGCACCGGCTCCTGGAAAGAGCACCCTACCCAAGGTCAACACCTCCACCCTATCCCCATAACCCAGTAACCCCACCCAACACTAAGGGCAATTTTAGACACTAAGGGCAATTTATCACGGCCAATCCACCCAACCTGCACGTCTTTGGACTGTGGGAGGAAACCGGAGCACCCGGAGGAAACCCACGCACACACGGGGAGGCTGTGCAGACTCCGCACGGACAGTGACCCAAGCCGGAATCGAACCTGGGACCCTGGAGCTGTGAAGCAATTGTGCTAACCACTGTGCTACCGTTGGTAGGCCCTGGGCTGGTCGGCGGCGGTGGCAGGCGGTGAGCGGCCAGATGAGGTGCCCGACGAGCCGGGGTCCTGAGGTGCCGTCCAAAATGGCGCCGTGTTCTGCTGGGAGGAAGATGGCGGCGCCCACGGATCGCTCGTGGTGGGTGCAGGAACAGTGGGCCTGGCACACCGCAGCGAAATGTCCCTTCTTCCCGCAGGCCTTGCAGATTGCGCTCCGCGCCGGGCAGCGCTGCCTGCCCGCAGAAATAGCACTTGGGCCCCCCACAGGCTTGCGGTTGGCTGGGGGCAGCCGCTGGTGGGGCCCACAATGTCCATGAGGGGGCCGGGCGTACGGCTGTACGTTACGGAAGGCAACCGTCAGTGAGTTTGCGAGCTGCCTGCAAGGTCAGGCTTACCCCCTTCCAATAGGTGCTGGCGGACGTACGCCGACCCCACGCCCGTAGCAAAAGCGTCCCGGATTAAAAGTTCAGTATGTTCGACTGCCGAAACTGCCTGGCAGTCGCAGTTCCTCGCCAGGATGTGCAGGGCACGCCAGAAATCGCCTAAAGACTCACCAGGGAGTTGCTGTCTTGTGGACAGGAGGTGCCTGGCGGACAGTTTGTTGATTGGGCGAACATAATGTCCCTTCAGGAGCTCCATCGCTTCGGAGTAAGTGGGCGCATCCCGGATAAGGGGAAACATATGGGAGCTCACCCGTGAGTAAAGAACCTGGAGTTTCTGTACCTCCGAGGGTTGGTCCGTCGCGGATCGGAGGTAGCTCTCGAAACAAGCGAGCCGGTGGTCGAAGGCTGATGCATCGTTGGCTGCCTGCGGGTGCAGCTGCAGGCGATCCGGCTCGATGCGGAGGTCCATCGCTGTAACATCTCTGCTTAATAAATTGATGCACTATCAATTATGACGAGACGAGAGTAGAGAGTAATCGAGGCTTTATTAAGCAGAGATGTGTGGCCTCCTGCAGCTGCTGACGAATTGGCTGCAGCTCGGTGAGCACACACATTTATACTCCGCCGACTGGGCGGAGCCAGCAGGCAGGGATCTACCCCGTACCTGTAGTACAGGAGCCTTACCGTATTACATCTCGTATGTGATATATACAACCGTGGTGACTACCACATTCACCCCCTGTTAAAAAAGAGTCCAGCGGGGGTGGTGGAAAACTATTTACATACATTTTAAGGTTAACATTTTGGGGAAAGTTCACAAATTCAGCCAATGGGTGCCTTGATCCTCCGTTGTGAGAGCCGCAGTCCCGGTGGCGATGCAGGCATCTGCTCGGTCGCTGATGACTCCGGGAGCGTGTAGACCTCGTCTTCACCCCCGGGCGGGACCAAGGGGAGGACGGATCGTCCTGGAGGTGCGCTGGGGGGAGGGAGAATGGCGCTGGGGCAGGGGTGGTGGTGTGGGGACCCAGCTGGTGACAGGTCCCTGAGGGAGACGTGTCTCAAGCTGGCGTACTGCGGGTTCGCTTGGAGTAGCTGTACCCTCTCAACCAACGGATCCACCTTGTGGAGCCGCACGTGCTTGCGGAGGGAAACGGGTTCTGGGGCTGCCAGCCACGTTGGGAGCGAAACGCCGGAGGTGGACTTCCTGGGGACGGCAAGGAGAAGTTCATGGGGGTTGCATTAGTCGCCGCGCAAAGTAGCGATCGGATGGAGTGGAGCGCGTCGGGGAGGACCTCCTGCCAGTGGGAGGCCGGGAGATTTTTGGACCGTAGGGCCAGCTGGACGGCCTTCCAGACCGTCCCATTCTCCCGCTCCACCTGCCCGTTTCCCCGGGGGTTATAGCTGGTCGTCCTGCTCGAGGCGATACCCCTGCTGAGCAGGAACTGACGCAGCTCATCGCTCATGAATGAGGATCCCCGGTCGCTGTGGACGTAGGAGGGGAAACCGAACAGAGCGGAGATGGTGTTGAGGGCTTTGATGACGGTGGCAGACGTCATATCGGGGCATGGGACGGCGAAGGGGAATCTGGAGTATTTGTCGACCACGTTAAGGAAGTACGTGTTTCGGTCGGTGGAGGGGAGGGGCCCATTGAAATCCACGCTGAGGCGTTCAAAGGGGCGGGAGGCCTTCACCAGGTGCGCACGGTCCGGCCGGTAGAAGTGCGGTTTACACTCCGCGCAGACCTGGCAGTCTCTGGTGATAGCCCTGACCTCCTCAATGGAGTAGGGCAGGTTGCGGGCCTTGATGACGTGAAAGAACCGGGTAACCCCTGGGTGACAGAGAGCGTCGTGCAGGGTCCGGAGTCGGTCCACTTGTGCGCTGGCACATGTACCTCGGGACAGGGCATCGGGGGGCTCGTTGAGCTTCCCGGGGCGAATCAAAATCTCGTAATTGTAGGTGGAGAGCTCGATCCTCCTCCTCAAGATTTTATCATTTTTGATCTTGCCCCGCTGTGTGTTGTTAAACATGACGGCAACCGACCGTTGGTCAGTGAGGAGAGTGAATCTCCTGCCATCCAGATATTGCCCCCAATGCCGCACAGCTTCTACGATCGCTTGGGCCGCCTTCTCGACGGAGGAGTGCCGAATTTTGGAGGCATGGAGGGTGCGGGAAAAGAATGCCACGGGCCTGCCTGCCTGGTTGAGGGTGGCAGCCACAGCAACATCGGAGGCATCGCTCTCGACTTGGAAGGGGAGCGTCTCGTCGACTGGGGGCATCGTGGCCTTGGCGATGTCTGACTTGATACGGTTGAAGGCCTGGTGAGCCTCGGCCGTCAGGGGGAAAACGGTGGAGTGAATGAGTGGGCGGCCTTGTCCGTCTAGTTTGGGACCCACTGGGCGTAGTACGAGAAGCCCAGGCATCGTTTGAAGGCCTTGGGGGAGGGGGAGTTCCATGAGGGGGCGCATGCGATCAGGGTCGGGCCCTAGAACTCCGTTCTGGACCACATCGCCAAGGATGGCTAAGCGGTTTGTGCTGAACACGCACTTCTCCTTGTTGTAGGTGAGGTTGAGGAGAGTGGCGGTGCGGAGAAATTTGGAAAGGTTGGCGTCATGGTCCTGCTGATCGTGGCCGCAGATGGTGACGTTGTCTAGGTACGGGAAAGTGGCCCGCAAGCTGTACCGGTCAACCATTCGGTCCATCTCCCGTTGAAGACCAAGTTGGTGATGCCGAAGGGAACCCTAAGGAAGTGATAGAGGCGGCCGTCTGCCTCGAAGGCAGTGTATGGACAGTCCGCCTTATGGATGGGGAGCTGGTGGTAGGCAGATTTCAGGTCTACTGTCGAGAAGACCCGGTACTGTGCAATCTGATTGACCATATCAGATATGCGTGGGAGGGGGTACGCGTCGAGCTGCGTGTACCGATTGATGGTCTGGCTGTAGTCCACGACCATTCTGTGTTTCTCCCCGGTTTTCACCACTACCACTTGGGCTCTCCAGGGACTGTTGCCGGCCTCGATGATACCTTCCGGAAGCAGCCGCTGGACCTCGGACCTGATGAAGGTCCTGTCCTGGGCGCTGTACCGTCTGCTCCTGGTGGCGACGGATTTGCAATCCGGGGTGAGGTTTGCAAGCAGAGAAGGCGGGTCGACCTTAAGGGTCGCGAGACCGCACACAGTGAGGGGTGGTAGGGGCCCGCCAAATTTCAGGGTTAGACTTTGGAGGTTGCACTGGAAGTCCAGCGCAGAAGTTGGGGAGGACGTGGAGCCGGAAGTCATCGAACTCTACGCCCTGGATGGTGAGGGTGGCGGTGCAGTACCCCCGGATCGCCATGGAGTGGGATCTGGAGGCCAGGGAGATTCTCTGGTTTATGGGGTGTACAGCGAGGGAGTAGCGCCTTACCGTATCGGGATGGATGAAGCTCTCTGTGCTCCCGGAGTCAAGAAGGCATGATGTCCTGTGCCCATCGACCTTTACCGTCATCGACGCGGTTGTGAGGTTGTGCGGCCGGGACTGGTCGATCGTGATGGAGGCGAGCTGCAGCTGGTGTTGGAAGGCCCCTGGCTGGTCGGCAGGTGATGAGCAGCCCGATGAGGTGCCCGACGGGCAGGGGTCCTGAGGCGGGGAAGATGGCGGCGCCCACGAGCCACACGTGGTGGGCGGCGTTCAAGATGGCAGCGCCCACGGGTCGCACGTGGGGGGTGCAGGAACAATGGGCCTGGTTACAGCGGCGATCGAGCGGGCCTGGCGCACAGCTGCGAAATGTCCTTTCTTCCCGCAGGCCTTGCAGAGCGTGCTCCGCGCTGGGCAGCGCTGCCGGGGGTGCTTTGTCAGTCCGCAGAAGTAGCACTTGCGTCGCCCGGGGTTGGCTGGCTGCCGCGGGCCGCAGGCTTGGGGTTGGCTGGGGGCGGTCGCTGGTGGGGTCCACGATGGGGTGGTCGCTGGTGGGATCCACGATGTCCAGGAGTGGGGCGCCGTGCGGTCGGGGGCGTACGCTTGTACATTACGGGAGGCGACCGCTAGTGAGATTGCGAGTTTCTTGGTCGCCACGAGGTCGAGCGTATCCCCTTCTAAGAGGCGCTGGCGGATGTACGTCGACCCAATGCCCGTAACGAAAGCGTCCCTAATTAGGAGTTTGGAATGTTCAACGGCCGAAACGGCCCGGCAATCGCAGTCCCTCGCCAGGGCGCGCAGGGCACGGCAGAAATCTCCCACAGACTCACCGGGGAGTTGATGCCGCGTGGACAGGAGGTGCCTAGCGTAGAGCTTGTTGGTCTGCTGAGTGTAGTTCTCTTTCAGTAGCGCCATGGCCTCAGCGTAGGTCGGCGCTTCCCGGATGAGGGGAAAGATATCGGAGCTCAACCGCGTGTACAGGAGCTGGAGCTTCTGTGCCTCTGAGGGTGGTTCTGTCACAGATCCGATGTAGGCCTCAAAGCAAGCGAGCCAATGGGCGAAGGCCGACGTGGCGTTGGCTGCTTGCGGGTGCAGCTGCAGGCGATCCGGCTCGATGCGGAGGTCCATCGCTGTAATATCTCTGCTGAATAAATTGATGCACGATCAATTACGACGGGACGAGAGTAGAGAGTAATCGAGGCTTTATTACACAGAGATGTGTGGCCTCCTGCAGCTGCTACCAGAATGGGAGCAGCTCGGTGTGCACACACATTTATACTCTGCCTACTGGGCGGAGCCAGCAGGGATTTACCCCTGTACCTCTAATACAGGAGCCTTACCGTACTACATCTAATATACAGTTAGTGGTGACGACCACGGTCTCTGTCTCCCAGTTTCTCTCCATCTCTTCCCCAGATTAAAACGTGCTCTCCCCTTTGTGTCTCTCCACAGATTATACTGGCCACGGCGTGCACTGTGGCCGAAGGCCGTCACTGGCACGTGAGGCACTTCTGCTGCTTTGAGTGTGAAGCGCCGTTGGCCGGGAAACGCTACGTCATGAAGGCGAGTCAGCCATTTTGTTTTCCCTGCTTCGAGAGCCTGTACACGGAGCACTGCGACAGCTGTGGGGAACAGATCGGTGAGTCTGTCCCAGTCACCTCAGGAACGCAGACCCCCAACCCGGCATCCCCAGCACCCCCGTCAATAAATCAACGCTGATAATTGGGTTAAACACACTGTCCCCACCAAACACTCCCAGGACAGGTACAGCACGGGGTTAGATACAGAGTAAAGCTCCCTCTACACTGCCCCCATCAAACACTCCCAGGACAGGTACAGCACGGCGTTAGGTACAGAGTAAAGCTCCCTCTACACTGCCCCCATCAAACACTCCCAGGACAGGTACAGCACGGGGTTAGATACAGAGTAAAGCTCCCTCTACACTGTCCCCATCAAACACTCCCAGGACAGGTACAGCACGGGGTTAGATACAGAGTAAAGCTCCCTCTACACTGTCCCCATCAAACACTCCCAGGGCAGGTACAGCACGGGGTTAGATACAGAGTAAAGCTCCCTCTACACTGTCCCCGTCAAACACTCCCAGGACAGGTACAGCACGGGGTTAG